>NW_026596034.1:31738637-31798209 GCF_907164565.1 Psammomys obesus | reverse complement strand
TTCTTCCTCTTCTTCTTCTTCTTTCTTTTCTTTCAAATTCTCCCTGCGGAGCCCAGGATGCCCTCCTGCTTGGCTTCCCAATCATCATGGTGAGATCAACCTTGTGGCTTTCAGTCATTCAATTGCATCTAATGGTTGATAAAAAGAATGTACACCTCAGGCTCAAACTTAAATTGGAGATGTTATAGAATCAGAATTGAACAATATAGCTCTTATCATATGTTTACATTTGTTCTCTTTTTTTTTTTCTATAGCAATTAAATTTTACCCTTGGTGTGATGACTAAAATTTCTTACACAATGTAAACTAAGGCAAAAGTTGAAGTAATTAACAGGGAGGCTAAGATTAAAGATCCTAAGTTCAAGGCCACCTTGGACAGTCCAGTGAGACCATATCTCAAAATCAAAAATAGAACAAGACAAAAAAACAAGTTACACCCACAAACAACAACAGCAAACAACTACCACACAGGCTGGGGATACAGTTCAATGGTTTGGACACTGATCTAGCATGCACAAGGTTCTATGTTCAAGCCTGTTATTAATAATTATTAATAATTAATAATTATTAATAACAATAAAATTAATAATCACATAAGTGATAAAATGAATTAAAAACTAGTACATAGTATATACAGATGAAACAGAAATGCTGACAGTAGCATCGTTGTTTATCACAAACAAATTCGTGTTGTCTCCAGGCTCAGAATTGTGTTGATTTTCTATTTCTCTGTTCCTGTTCCTATTGACAATCATTGGCCCATATACCTACTATGACACCATCTCAGAATCCAACATAAGAGCTTAATAGCATGAAAACACCCAGTCTAGACCAAGAGTGTTCCAGACTTAGTTTTCAGAGGTTAACAAGTGATGAATGTATGTTAATCCCAAAGATGGGAGGAGGAAGACCACTGATGAAGATCATCATGGCCAAGTTATTTAAAGCAAGCAATTAAGTAAAGCAAGCTTTTTCATTCCTGTACACAGGCTGCCAAATGGGGGGGGGGGTAGGTGGGGTCACAGGAGCAGAACATAACAGATGGTCAAAACAAGGTCATCACAACAAGTAGTCATAACAAGGTAATCTTAGAGGATCATATGACCTTTTGAAAAAAAAAAAGAAAAAGAAATGGTTGTCATTCCTGGACCGGACAGTCCAGAATCATTTGTAGTTAAGGTTACAAGTGGGGCATAGCTTGGCCCTTGAAAAACAGAGGTTTAATCATAAACAGGAATGAATCTAGTTTGTCTTTAGTGTAAGATGACATTTAAGCCTAAGATTGAGGCGGACTGGTCCATCCTGTACTTCTCTCTTCTCAATGCCACTCAGAGGCATTTTATTAATAGAGGCTGATGGAAATATTTACATCAGGAAATCGAGAAGCTCCAACAAGCAGCTTTTTTTGTTTTTCTAAGGAGAGATTTGTTAAGCTTTTGCTTGCTTACCTCAGTCCCTCCCCAACCCCCTAGGACACAGATTTCCAGGGTGAGTTCCTGCTGGGGACTCAACCATGGTCCCTAACCTTGCAGACACCTGCAACTTTTGAGACACAATCCACTCTGCTCTTCCACCTTCTTCTTCATGGAGGGCTGTTTAGCTATCAGGACAGAAAATGCCACTCAGGCTTCCCCACCCAGTGAAGCAGAAAGGCACTGGGCAGGAACTGAAAAAACGTCTAATTTAAACACAAATAGCTGAAATCATTGCTGAGCAAATCTAGAAAGTAACTAGCTAAGTGAATTGCTTTTCTTGTGCAAAGTTTTTTTGAGTTTGGCCCTGAGGGGGGTGGGGAGGAGAAACTACTCCCAACAGCTCAGCTGGACCCTCTTGGTCCTGGCTTCTCTTCCCTGGAGTCACCAGGCATTTCCTACTGTAATAACAGGTCAGCCACTTTCTGTTTTCAGGGCTGGATTTCCTGTAGAAACAATGCTTGCTGGGAGGGATTTCTGCTGATACGAAGGGGTCCTTCAATGGCTCTGATGTTTTGGTTCCTCTCTTGTTTTTGGTATCAAATTCAAATCAACATAAGTCCTGCAAAATTTGTAGTCTAATATTTATTTATTTATTTATTTATTTATTTATTTATTTATTTATTTATTTATTTATTGTTTCAACTAGCAAGTGTTGGGGGCACCGCTACCCATGGTTTGAACAGCTAATGTGATGTTTCTTGTGCCAATGTGATTGTGTGGAGAATAGGAACTAAACTCAGATACCATTTCAACCCTTTTCACAAAATAATTTACTGTGTGGTATTAATTCTCATTCTCTACCCAGGACAGAGTTAGGTCACATGTGCCATGGTTGGTCACTGGGCTGATACTCTGCTGGCAGGATATGAACTCTGAACCTCATGAGGCCACCATCTCTTACACCACGGTACAGTCATTCCCTTACGTGTCTGTGGAATGCTCAACAACAAATAAGTCTTATATCTCACACCCCTCCCTGCACTGTCCAGAGAATATGTGCCTAGACTCAAGTGCCAGAGGTTAGGGAGGACAGAGGTGAAATGGACACTACAGGAACACTGCGCTGATGAATTCACAGCAGCTGTGGCTGGCACCAGGAGACCAGCATGAGAAGACAACCAACCTTCCAGCATGGTGTAAGGAGGGGCCACAAGCCCCCTATTTCAGCTGAGGAGCTACTGATGGTTGATGGCTACTGAGGGAGGGAGAATAAATTTTCTTTAGGGTGTGGCCTCTGCCAGGTTAGCTATGCTCCCCGTGGATGTCCCCATATCATGTACATACAGGCAGCATTAATTAGACTCAATGGGGCATATGTTTATGTATATATAAAACTGTAAATTATATATACAAAAGGAAACATGAAATTGGGAGGAGGCTTGAAGGTTGACTATGAGAAGGGGTGAGGGGAGGTTGTGAAGTAAATATGATCAAAATACGTTGTATGCATGTATTAAACTTCCAAAAAATTAATAAAGAAGATAAATTTCCAAGACAGGCCTGGTGCAGGGAATGAGGTAAACACACACAAAAAACTAGGAGAACACAACAGGAAGAGGAAGGGCATGTGGCCCTGCTGTGGCTGCTTCTCAGGACAGACAAACAGTCCAGAACAGAAGGACATATGCCAGGTGAGCCAAAGAAGGTCTCAGAGAGGTTAAAATGTCTCTCATTTCTGACTAATGTGGTTTGGACCCCTGGGAAGTTATTAAATTTCAAATCCAGGGAACTAAAGACAACACTCATATGAGCCACCCTTCTAGCAAGATTCCCAAAGAAGCAGGAATTAAAAGCAAACAGCCAACAAACAAACAACCCTACTGGGATTATTTGACTGCCAAAGCTGAATGTCGTTCTTTCTTCTTCTTTTTTTTTTTTTTAAATCAATTTGTAATCCTGATGATTTGAAGAAAAAGCCCCTAAAGCTTGAAGACTATCTGTCCCAAAGGGCAGTTCTGAAGTAAGCACTAACCTATTCAGAGATTTCTTCCTGTCATTTTGTCCCACAGGCAAACAGTAACTTGAGAGCTGGGTTGATTGACACATGGTGGACATGCCCTGGTCAGGCCCCCTGGCCTGGGGGAAGAGGCATGCTGGGTTGGTTTTATTTCCCTAGAGGACCTCACTTATTTGTCACCACCTGGGTCCACCTGGAGGTTGAGTTGCTTGCCCTTAACACACAAACTCAAAGTGGAGCCTGCTGAGGGTACATAGGAGCTCAGGGTGGTCCCCTCAGACTCAGAATAAACTCCCCTTCCCCACAGTGGTCAGAAGTCAGAATGAGGGATGCCTTTTCTTTCAACAGACCAAGCCATCAAAATCCATCTTAATTTTTGATCCTAGGGTGTCAAGAGTTGCTCAGATGTAATGTAAGAAGCTTCCTGAGAAGTATCATTTCTATCTATGATTTTATAGACTTTAAAATCACTTTGGTGACCGGGGTTAATTCAGAAAAGAGTCACAGCAAAGTTGTTTTGTTTTATAATAAAATCAAGCAATGAATTTTACATGCTACAAATGTAAGATCTAGCTTGAAATTCTTAATGTTTGTCACACAAAGTAATGAAAACACTTCTCACAAAGTAAAAGAACAATCAAAGGGGAAACTTGAAGTGTGCTATTGCCCTGCATTGCAGGACCAAGCATATCTATTGTTTTTGGTTATCAGATTATTGAAATAATGGACCCAAGAAATGAGAATCTTCTGATGATGACTTACAGCTGGAAGAAGAGGAGGTTGAAGGCGGGAGTGGGGAAAGCAGGTATAGATAGAAGGGGCTTGACTTACAACCTGTCAGAGAGACTGAGCAGAGGCAGAGGAGGACAGGGGCCACACCTTTGCTGGACTGTTTGGTTATTCAGATCACTTGCTTTCTTGTGAGCTACCATCATGTCAAAACCACCAGATTGATGTGCGGTGTAGACTCACTGGACTTCTTTGTCCCAATTTGTCTACATTGAATGAATCTGTTCTTTCTGCTTTTCAGTATTCATTTGGTTCTTTTGTTGGCTTATTGGAGATAGATGGTTTGTTCGGGTACAGGCCATGACCCGAGTCTGGTGGTCAAACACTCTTGATTTTGTTGCTTTGAGATTTCATGTGGATAAAAATTTTAAGCTTTTGTCTTGAAGAGAAAACAGCAGGGTGATTTTATGTTGCTTTGTTTTGTTTGCTTCTCAACATGGGGCCATACTCTAACATGGGCTGGTTTTAAACTCTTGATCCTCCCATCTTTAGCCCTGTGTGTGCAGGGATTACAGGTGTGAGCCACTGTGTCCAGTCGAGAAAGCTGTGCTTAGCTCCCTCACAAACAACGGACTTTCTAGGATCCCTTGAACTATTCGATGACTTTGTTTGAGATGTCATAGTTCCAAGTGGGAAAAGATGGGGTAAAGAAATAGTCAAAGCCAATTTCCAGTTGAGTTTCTTCCTGGCAGTTCACAGCAATGGGGACGAGGTAGAGTTGAGTCTGCTTCTCAGTTCCTGGCAAGGATCTTTCCCTCTCACAGATCTGCAAAGAAAGAAGAAGGGGAATGAAGAGGAAAAGAGCCCCCAGGCTTTTTTGGGGTACACAAAGCACAGGCCAGATTGGCTCGGGAAGTCATTGTATGATTTGAAGACAGCGTGCTTCAGGTAAGGTGTGGGTGTGGTGGTGATGGTGGTGGTGATGGTGGTGGTGGTGGTAGTTACAGATAATTATGAACGACCCTGTGTGGGCACTGAGAACGGAATTCAAGTTCTCTGCAAGAGCAGTACGCACTCATAATTGCTGAGCTACCTCTCCAGACCCCAGGCACTTGCTCTCTTTGCCCCAGTTTCCCTGCTTATGAAGAAGATTGCACCATTTTCATATACTGCTTTGTTTAAACCATCCCCAACTCTCCAGCACAGTTACCAACAAGGTTTTGTTTCTGACATACTGGTGTTTCTGGTATCTGGGGCTGTGGTTTCCAGGGTCTGCTCCTCATCTCTGCTGCTCTTTCTTTTATTTACTTTCTTGTTAAAGTCAGTGGTCTTTCAGTCCCATAAAGATGAGCATCTGTCTTCAACTTGTGTTACTGGAAATTTGGGAGAGTCTAGAACCACCACATATTCCAAGGGATATTGGGGTTCCTTCTTCCAGTCCTTAGAACATTTTTCCCTCTAAAGAAGTAATACTAAAGTCATTTAGAAAATGGCCTGAAATCAGGGAAATCGCTGTGAAAGTCTAGACCAGGGGTTCCCAACCTTCCTAATGCTGCAACTCTTTAATACAGTTCCTCAGGTTGTGGTGATGCCACAACCATAAAATCATTTTTGTTGCTACTTCATGTTCGTAATTTTGCCACAGTTATGAATCATAATGTAAATATCTATGTTTTCCTATGGTCTTAGGTGACGCCTCTGAAAAGGTGGTTCAATTCCCAAAAGGGTTGAGACCCACAGCTTGAGACTGATCTAGAACTATAGTCACAAGGCAGGGTATTGATGGCACACACCTTTACTCTCAGCACTTGGGAAGCAGGAGGAAGGTGGATCTCTGGGAGTTCCAGGCCAGCCTGGTCTACAAAGTGAGTCCAGGACAGCCAAGGCTACACAGAGTTTTGGCCCTACCCTCATGCATAGCCCCCAGGATGCTCATTTAGGAGGAAACAAGAAACCAGTTTCTACTTCCTGATTTCAACATTTGTATTGGAAATACATTCCTTCTGCTGATAATCTTCATCTCCCTCAATCATGATACCTTAGAGTCCACAGAGGTAAAGCTGAGATAGAACTCCACTCTGCAATGCTGTGGAGAGAGCTCTAGGAAGATCTAGGAAGCATGAATATTCTGAGGGCAGAGAGAGACCTTGGAATCCTCCTTGGTGCTGCTATCTTTTTCAGCAGGCATCATGCTTCCCTTCCATCGGTTTTGTGGGAGACAATATCTGCATTTAGAAGCCAAACTCTTCACACCTAGCTGGAAGGGTGTCAGTGCTCATACCTGCTGTGTAGGACAAAAGCGATCCTCGATCCTCGTGCATCAAATGAATTGCAGGGATGAATTGCAGAGCCTGTATGGGAAAGGTCTTAGAGGCAGGCATTTAGGTTGTAAGGAGCTAACACTATGCCAGGAAGGAATAAGCTTTGCAGGCATGCAGAAACACTTCAGAATTTTATATTAACCTCAATTGACATCTAGGGATTTGATGGTTATCTTCAAGAGAGCTGGTGTGAAAGCTCGGCCATTTGTGTGTAAACTTTGCCCATCAGTCGAGCTAATGGCTTGAGGACTCGCCTACTAAGCTCCCACTTTCTTCTTGCCTGAAGCCCCCTTTATGGTCCCTACGGGGACTTAGATTCTCCTCTGGTTTGCAGAAGTTCGAGTAATTGATCATCCTCAAAGCCAAGATGCCTATCTTGAAGACTGAGAGCTCAAGGTGTTCTGAAAAACCTACCTTTTCCCATCCATGCTTTAAGGCTGTGTTATAAAGCAAGCAGTCTTCATCCCTAGAGTTCCCCTTTCTACTTCTGCCACTCTTGCTACAAGTGACACACAGACAGGGCACTCAATAGTGTTCTAGGGCCCACCATAAGGCAGGTGTTGGGCTGTATGTAACTCTTCCCTCATGTTTCTATAGATGTCTACCAGAAAAGGTGGTAGTTGGAAGTACTAACCTGTCTCTAGGATTGCCAAATTTAGCAAATAAAAACAAAGACACCTACTTAAATTTAGATTTTAAGTAAATAATAAACCCATTTTCAGTCTATGCATTAAATAGGGCAAAGGGTATACTTACAGATAAAAATGCCCTCTGCTTTTCCGAAACTCACAAATAAGTGAGTCTTTGTATTTTATCAGGCAACTCCACCTCTTTCTGATGCCTGTTAATGTCTCTTTAATGAATGAATAGGTTCAGCTCAGACAGGAAATGATAGCACATGAATCCTTAGTAACAGGCTTTGGTCCCATGATGCTTGTTTTTACAGTTATGTTTTAATTCAGAGAAAATAATGCCAGTCATGCATTTAGACTAGTTCATTTAAAAATAAATGTAATTTTAAGATACATTTAAGTCAAAAGCTAAAAGGGGGTAATGGTGGTTCTGCCAATTTAACAGACTCTAGAATGACCTGGGAGATTTAGCCTCTGACCACACCTAGGGGCTTATCTTTGTTGCACTGAATGAGGTGGAAAGACCTGCCCACTGTGGGTGGCACCATTCCCTGGTTAGGATCCTGGATTGCATGAGGAATGAATGAGCATTCATTCCTCCCTCTCTATTCCCTGATTTTGGATACAATGCAACTTTTTTTTTTTTTTTCAAAGCAGCAGAAAAAGAAACTAAGACAGGGATGGACTTTTAAAAAAATGTTAGTACAGGGTAAAGTTGTATGCCCCTAAAGGTTATAGATTATACACCCAGGTGCTTTCCTTTGGTTGTTATTAGATTTAAATTGTATATAAACAGCAGTTAGGGGTAAGTTTAAGGGGGTCAATTGCTTTCTCTGTGAACTCTTATAATTTAGGAAGAGTGAAGAATTCCAAATTGTTATGCCCTTTATTTTTGTTGTTATTGTTATTATTTTTTCAGGATTCAGTGAGGCTGAACCTCTGAAGAGGAGAAAACACAGATTTCTGTTAAGGCTGTTTCCTTGCTGATCTTCTGTTGTTGTTTTTTGTTGTTGTTTTCCTCTTGCATTTTCTTTGTTTAGTTTTTCTCTAAGTGACAGAGACCTAGACCAGCCTCATTGTGTCAGCTGAGCCAATGCTAGAAATTCAAGTTTTGGTAAAGTCAAATTCAAGTCAGAAATTCAAGTCAGCTGGTAAAGGGACCTGCCACCAAGTGTCAGGACAGGAGTTCAGTCCTTGGAACCCACACGGTTGAAAGGGAGGCTTGACTCCTGCAATTTATTCTCTCAGATTTCCATGTGTACAACACTCACACATATATGCAGACACATAATAAATAAGCAAACAAATAAAGGTTAAAAAAAATCACAAATTCCTACATTGCGTGTAAGACCAGAAATCCACAATCTCTATCTTGGCAAATCCTGCAAATGATTCATTCTTTGCCTCTCTCCTTCTTTCCCACTCACTCTTGTCTTTTCCTTGTCTCTCTATCTTCCTTTTTCACATTCTTTCCTTTTTTGACAGGGTTTCATGTAGCCCAGGCTGACCTCAAGTTGGTTGAGTAGCTGATGAACCCCTCATCCTCTTGCCTTCTCCTCACACGTGCTGGAATCACAGGTGTGAAGCACCATGCCCGCTCTTTCAGGTGATACTGCTGCAGCTTCAAGCCTGTCACCACTGAGGTGACTCCCAGGGCGAAGAAGCTGCACAGAGCTACTCCCTCATGCTTTCCTGCCTATCTTAGATACGATTGTCTCCCCCTTATCTGCACAGCCATGGTGGATCATTTGGACTGCCTTGCAGTGTTTACTGTTCTTTGTGGTCAGGATGGTTATTGGTAGGCAGCCCCTGTTCACTCTGAGCAACTTAAGGAGAGATGTATATGCATATTTGTATACAAGTGTGGTTAGGCACACTTGTGTGAGTTATACTTGAGAATATCAACTAAATAGCAGAATTCTGTGTCTGGCAAATGGTCTTTAAAAATTAATCAATGAAGGAGCTTACACATATGAATCATTTTTTTTAAATAACTAATTTTTTCCCTTTTTTTTTCTTTTTAAAGACAGAAACCCAAGCTGGTTTTAAACTCCCCCCATAGCTGAAGATGATCTTAAACTCCTGATCCAATGTTCTCTAACTCCTAAATGCTAGGATTATAAGTGTGAGCTACCCTGCCTGACAATCACTAAGTTTTTAATATTTTAATATTTAATAATTTAATAATCTGGGGCTAAGAGAGATACAAGCTGATAAGACAGGGGAGAACACAAAAATATTCAGCCTCACTGGAAAGTAAAGTAAAGCAAATTAAGATACAAATAAGGAAAAATTTCAGCTATAAAATTAGCTAAGGTTTAAAAATGAAAAAAAAAAAAGAATCAGGTTTGGCAAGAATGCAGAAAAATAAACATTCATGTCATGTGTTGGGGGAGTTCAGGTTATATGGTTGATATTACAAGGCATTTGGCAGAATATATAGTGAGTCGAAGCAGAGTTCATGCCCTTTGACACTGTGTTTTTTCTTCTTGGAGGAAAAGTCAGAAAGAAGTATGAATATTTATGCACAAATACGTTCATTGCAATGTTATTTATAAATAGCAAAAATGTGGGAATGGAATACAAGCCAAAGCCAGTTAAATAAATTATGTTAAATAGAAATGGGAGAACATATGCAGTCATAAAAAAATAATGTTTGGGGGAGATATTTAATGTCATGGAAAATTTGCTACTTGTAATGTTAAGTTAAAAAAAGAAAGAAAGATAAACATTTGTCTATACAATCATAAAAATTATGTCTGTGTGTATCCAGAAGAAAATAGAGCAAAATGTTTGCAGTGTTGGCCTAAATATTAAGAAGTTTGCTACCACAATGTGATTTCTTTATGCTTTCTTAGACTAGTTACTTTTTTCTGTACTTTTCCAGTATTTTCAAAATCTTGTATAAGGATAGTAGTCCATTTGCAATTTCAGTGGAATCTCAGTGGAGCTGAACAAAAGTGTCAAATTAAATCTCCTGCACTCCTTTTGGTCACTCATTTACACTGATAACTATGAAAAGGTCTTTTGCTCGCAATGGAGGGGCTAGGGCTGAATTTGTCTTCCCAAGAGACTATAAAAATCAAGGAAATATGTAAGGTTTGTAGTGATTGGGTAACAGTCAGATTGAGGCTGTGATTGCAAGTTCAGGGCCTTCAGGGGCTATAGAATGAGTCAGTGGGGGACCCGGGTATGTTAGTAAGACCTTTGTTCAAAAACATAAAGCATAAGGAAAGCTGGAGGTGTAGGGTGTAGCTCAATGACAGAGTGCTGGGCATCCCCGGGTCCTAAGTTCAATCCTTAGAACCCCCAAATAAACCAAACCAGCGATACGACAGACACTTAGGAACAACTTTGACAGAAATCATTTCAAACATTAGGGAGAGAAATTAAAAAAGAAACTCATAAATAGAGAGACTGTATTCTTAAATCAATACACTTAGCCCTGCTAGCGTGCTTGCATTGGTGTCCACAGTGTTAGCCCTGCTAGCGTGCTTGCACTGGTGTCCACAGTGGTCACAACCTCCACCCATACCCAAGAAGCTTTTGCAATCAAAATTGGCAAAAATCAAGATTTTTGTAATTAAAAGCTCTTTGGAAATCTGTGAAGGACCCAGAATAGCTAAAAAAAAAAAAAAAAAAAAAAAAAACAACTCAGAAAAGAAGAGTGTGAGTGTGAGTGGTCTCTTCATTCAATTCAATTCCAGGTCATACTGTGTGCCACCTAAGCACACTGGCCACTGGCCACTGCCTCTCACAGAAGTCATAGTCTGATAAGGCAGAGACTCATTTCTCAAAAAATTAATTACAAAAGAGGAAAAGTTCAGAGACCTGCATTCAAGGGGAAGAAAAACAATCCCATCAAAAAATAACCTGACCTGGGGATGCTTATACCTCTTCTTCAACACATAGTCTACTAAACCCCGGAGGCACAGAGAAGACAAGCTGCCCTGTACCATCCATGAAGCTTACTGAGCATGTGCAAACAGTGCAAGGCAGTGTGGTGTAGGCTCACATCAAGAGGCACCCACCAGAGACAGTGGCTGTATGGAAACCCAGATCAAAGGCCAGCCATTGCATCTGAATGTCTTGCAAAGGAGAAATGCATCAGAACATGCCTTCAACTTGGTACATACAGAGCCATAGCGTTAGAATGGTGCCCATTAAGAATAAAGAAGGTGCCAGGTGCGGTGGCACACACCTATAATTTTAGCATGCAGGGAGGCGGGGGCAGGAGGATGTCTGTGAGTTCGAGGACAGCCTGGTCTACAAAGCAGGTGCAGGACAGCTAAGGCCATACACAGAGAAACACTAGCTCAAAAAGACAAAAGAGAAAAAAAATAGGAAAAAAAAAAGAATAAAAAAGATCTCTGAGTTTACAGCCTTCTGATGTCATGTAGGGCATCTAGGTTTATTTTTATAATTGTGGCTTAGTTCACTTTCATTGCTACAGCTCAGCTGTATCTTTTTAAATCTTTCTGTATCTGCATTTTTTTGCTTTATACTCGCCATCATAATAATAACAGTTATCTTTATTGCTGGGAATGGTGGTACATGACAGTAATTCCAGAACCCAGAAGACTGAGGCAGAAAGAGTTTAATTTAAGACCGGTGTGGGCCATATAACAAGTTCAAGACCAGTGTAGATTATATTTAGAAAAAGTTGTCTCAATTTTTTAAGTGCTATCATTCAAAGGAAAAGAAAGACTATTTAGACCAGAGAGAAAAATTCAGATTAGAAAACTGAATGTTTTTCTTGATGCATTTTCAAGAGCATGTTCCGCAGTGTCTCCTGGAGGCTAATCAGGGAGCATGCAGGCTGGCTGGCTGTGACAGAGGTCCTCTGATGTGTAGCTAGGGCTCCCAGTCACACTGTGTGGTCAGAGTCAAGTTCAAGAATGTCTCGCTGCTTGGGAAGAGTTCATTTTAACCAAAGAAGCTGGGGTCGATGCCCTCTCCAATGAAACAGATAAGGCAAGCAGAGGGTTCTTGTCAGAAACAAATGTTAATACTCTCCCTCCTGAAAAGCTTGGCGATGTTATCAGTGGGTGTCTGGTTAGGCCTAAAACAGCCAGTGAGAAGTAATATTAACCAGACGCCTGGCAGATTGTTTATTTATCTCCCACTAAATTCAATAAAGGCAGACGTATATAAATAAAGCGAAATAATGAGACTTAGTAATTTATCACTCTGTAGAAAGACACTGTTGCCCTTATCTCTCTGATGATGTTCTATTTCGGTTGAATCATGGGGCTGTCACATATTCCCCCCTCCCTGGGTCAGCCGTAGAGCCACACTGGGTGCTGTAGCTTACCTCCAGCTCCAGGGTCCTGTGCCCTATGCCTTTGGGCTACAGTGTCAGCAGCTCCAGGCAAGGGTCTGGGATGATCTAGCTGTTTGGGGAAGAGGACATTGTTTTTAAAAATTTATTCACAACTCTCGGGGAAGCCATGGCTGAGGGCTCACTAATGAGGCAACATTTTATTCATTTTTTTCCAGTCCCCATCTTCTTTTTGCTAATTTATTAAAGAAGTATATTCAATGGGACTGTGGAGGAGTGGGAGAGAGAGAGAGAGAGAGAGAGAGAGAGAGAGAGAGAGAGAGAGATTGGGAACTTAATTATTTGATTATATTGTTACTTTTCTTGGTGATTGTTATGATGTTTGATGACAGTGATAATAGTGAGGATGGTGATGAGGGTGTCATTACAATTTATTAGCAAAGGGCAAACCTTGATGGTGTGCATAAAAAAAGGAGAGTTTGATAGAAGCAAGGCCAAAACCACTGGCTTCTATCTTCAATGACAGAATATCTTATTGTGATTATTGAAGCTTTATTTTCTGTGAGACTATAGCTAGGGTAACTGCAGATGCCCCAGGAATGAAGGGGTATAAAGAAAGTTGAGTCTACAAACATGGTTGAGCAAATGTCCTTATTGTGTACTTGAGCCTCTTTTGGATATATGCCTAGGAGTGGTATGCCTGGATCTTGAGGAAGCACTATTCCTAGTTGTCTGAGAAAGCGCCAGATTGATTTCCAGAGTGGTTGTACAAGTTTACATTCCCACCAGTAGTGGAGGAGGGTTCCCCTTTCACCACAACCTCTCCAGCATATGTTGTCACTTGAGTTTTTGATCTTGGCCATTCTGATGGGTGTAAGGTGAAATCTCAGGGTCGTTTTGATTTGCATTTCCCTAATGGCTAATAAGGTTTAGCATTTCTTTAAGTGTTTCTCTGCCATTCGATATTCTTCTATCAAGAATTCTCTGTTTAGCTCTGTTCCCCATTTTTTTAATTGGATTACTTGGTTTGTTGCTTTTCAGCTTCTTTAGTTTTTTTATATATACTGGATATTAGCCCTCTGTCAGATAAAGGGTTGGTGAAGATTTTTTCCCAATCTGTAGGCATTCGTTTTGTTTTGATGATGGTGTCCTTTGCTTTACAGAAGCTTTTCAGTTTCATGAGGTCCCATTTTGCCAGTTCAGTGTCCAGGTGGGTTACATAGTAATAGGAAGAGGGACTGCCTCTGACATAAACTGTTTGGCCTGCTCTTTGATCACCTCCCCCTGAGGGGGGAGCAGCCTTACCAGGCCACAGAAGATGACAATGCAGCTACTCCTGATGAGATCTGAGAGGCTAAGATCAGAAGGAAGGAGAGGGGGACCTCCCCTATCAATGGACTTGGGGAGGGGCATGCGTGAAGAAGGGGGAGGGAGGGTGGGATAGGAGGGGAGGAAAGAGGGGTTTATGGGGGGATACAAAGTGATTAAAGTGTAATTAATAAAAGTTAAAAAAAAGAAAGTTGAGTCTTTTCACCATGAAGAGAACACAGAAGAACCTATTGATGAAAGTGCAGCCAGATACAGTAGAAAAGCCTAACATTTTGGAGATGTCAGCACTATGAGATGACCACCAAGAACAGCAGCAGCTGTGGGGTAGAGCTGGCCTGAGCCTAGAAGACAAGCTGTGTGTTCTGCAGAGGGCAGAGCCAGAGAAGTGACCCAAGCTCTTTAGAGGAGCCCAGAAGATAGTGAATGAACCTCAGACTTAGGGCTTTGAGTGATTTACACAATTGAAGTTTGGTTTTGCTTTGATCTGATTGCAACTGTGCCCTGCCTGGTTCTTCCCTCTTGGTGTAAAACAAAAAAGTAATTTATTTTCAATTTTATAAGAGTCCATAGTTCAGAGACTGATTTTTTAAGTATTATTTTTATGTCTTAAAAGAAACTTTGGATTTTAAAGAGACTGAATTTTCAAGTGTTTGAATCTATAAAGACCCCAGAACTTTTTAAGTTTGCAAAATATCTTACATTGTTTTGTTATTAATTTGTGATCTCAGGAATGAACAGGAAAGGAGAGGTTGTGGCTTAACAATGATGTGTTAGTGTATTAAGTTGACAAGGGATCAATTGTCCTGGATAATTTTATCTAGTTTGACACAAGTTGAAGTAATCTGAGGGAGAGAACCTCAATTAAGAAAATGCCTCCATAAGCTCTGGCTGTAGGCAAGCCTGCAGGGCATTTTCTTAGTGAATGATGGAGAAGGGCCAAGCCCATTGATTGTGGTGTCATCCCTGGACAAGGGGCCTTAAGTTACATAAGAAGCAGGCTGAGCAAGCCACATGGAACAAGCCAGTAAGCAGCACCCTTCCATGGCCTGTGTCTGCTCCTGCCTCCAGGTTCCTGCTTTGTCTGAGTTCCTGTCCTGAATAACTTTGGTGATGAACAGTGCTGTGGAAATATAAGCCAAAAAAAAATCCTTTCCTCTTCAAGTTTGTTGGTCATAACATTTTATCACAGCAATAGTAACCCCAATTAACACAGCATTTCCTAGAGGTGAGGTAAAATTTAGGGGTTTAATTTTTGACAGTGTGACAGAGAACTAGAGGGAGGATCTAGCATCCAGTTTGGCAGCTGGGCACTTGAGATAGCAAGAAGCAGGACTGCTGGAGGAAACACATTTTGGAAGAATAATTGTCAAGATGTTTGGCAAGGAGACGAATAAGATAGCCACGAGTGATACAAGATGCTTGGTGTCTGTCTTATGAGATGTCCTGTCTATATTCTCTATGCACCTTGAAACAAAATTAAGTCCTTGGCTGAGATGCAATAGAATGAAGGTGTTATATGACTCTCAGAGACTAAAATACCTTTCCTAGGAATATAGGGAGATTCTAAGAGACCAAGATTCCATCTGTCTGGCTTCTGGAGTGTGTAAGTGTAAGTAGCATTTAAACCATATTAACTAGTAAAGAATTTAGACCAGAGTAACAAAGAGGGGTGAATTGGACAGGCAAAGAAAAGAGATTCTGGACAACTCCTGAGGGCACAGAAAACTCATCCCCAAACATAGTGCTGCCCCCTTCTCAACCCTAGAGAACAGTGGTAGAGCCCACAACTATACAATCTAATCTTCCCTTTCCAATTTCAGAACCAAATACTGAGAAGAGTTCAGTGTCTGTCTTCTTCTCACAGGCCACGGTGATCTTCATAATCACTCTCTAGATCCTCCTCCTGGTCTTCACCCAGTAACAACTATCTAGAGAGGGACTGAGGGAAACTGCAGAAAACGAGTTCTCTGAAACATTATAGTATGCACACTTGGAGGGACTGTGTGGTGCTGGTACCTGGCATGGTACCAGCTCCAAAGTAAAGACAAGATAGTTTTTAAGAGGAGCCACTAGAAAGCACTAGTAAGTTCATTGTGTTTTTACAGTATCTGCTCTGACTGTGTAGGCCCTCTTGAGAAACGCTCTGATAAATAAGTCCAGACCATCAGAGGAAAAACCCCCTCTGGTGCCCCTGAGCCATGGCATAGTGTCTGCACCTCCTAAAGACGTAAGCCTCAAATCTAAAGTCCTAAGTGTTCTAAAACTTTCTGGGTCCTGCTATGTCCCTACAGGTAGAAACTGAAGAGTATAGAACTTTATTTTATGCACAAAATTATTTTAAATATATATATATATATATGTGTGTGTGTGTGTGTGTGTGTGTGTGTGTGTGTGTGCAAATGACCCTCAGGCAGTGTGTCTAGGTGTGGCTGAATCATAAATGCATTCCATGCTTAGATGCCGGTTGTGTCCCTTCATTTTGCATATGCAAATACTTGAAAATATAAAACAATCCTAAATGCAAAACAACTCCCATCCCAAGCATTTCAGGAAACTCAGCCCTTGCTGCTGTCTAAACTGATAGCCACCCTCAACCTAGGACCACCCATGGAGACCCAAGCTTGGGGATTCAGAGACAACTGGGACACAACCCAGCCCCCTTCACTGGCAACTCCTCACTGTCTAGCCAAGCACACCAAGGCTTTTTCCATTACCGGGATAGGAGCCATTTTCTATGAACCATCTCTGAATAAATGGGAGATACAACTAAATTTTGCTTCACTCTTTTGGATATTCTGTGAGTGACTATCCTTTAGACAGAGGCTCACTTATGTTTATAATATTTATGTCTCTTTATGTTCTATCCCTTAGAACCAGCAAGTTTTTTGTTGCATAGACACAATCAAGGCATATTCTACAAATGGCCTTTCTCTCCTCCAGTGTGGCCAAGGAAAGTGAACACCCAGCTTCTGGTTTGACCTTGGACTCTCTCCACAGCTGTTTCTTGTCTGGATATGTCAACCCTATGTGATTTTTAAGAGGCCATGTTACAGGTCATCCCCATGAGAATAATGAGGAAGACTGGAGGATAATTTATCCCGAGTTGGAGATGTGTACATGAGGAAGGTTCATAATTCAGCTGCCACATGGGCTGAAGAGGATGACCTTATTGTTGACCTGGGTCTCGTGAACTATTTGTTCTATGTTTTAATTGAAGCTGGGAACAATGTGGCCTTGAAGTGTCTGTCGAGGCATCTCTGACCCACACAGCCCTCAGAGGCCCTGAACATGTATTTCCTGTGCTCCTCTAGCCAGATGGGGTGCCATGGGACATCTAAAGATGGCCACGCTGCTAACTTCAAGCTAGCATGTCTGTCTGTTTGCTCTGCCACATGCCAAGTTCTTCGTAGAGATGGCATAATGCAACATTAACCTGATTGGTTAATCTTGCTTCTTACACATAAAAATGGTTTAAATAAATGTGTTGATCCAATGAACCTAATGGCAGAAACTGATCATTAGCTATATATACGTAATATACTCAAGCTGACATCCATGAGCTTGGACACAAAGCCTTGTGTGCCTGGACTAAAGAGATGAGAAAAGGAAACTATATTTGAGCACCCACTAGCTACCAGATACTATTTGCAATCCAGTTTCTTTATACTCCATATGCCATTTTGTATATGGTTCTGAGTAGTTATCAAAATAATTTCAAGGTACTGGGAGATTGATTGACTAGTTTGCTCATCTACCTTGAATCCATCCATGTGTTCCTGGCTCCACTAAGGACCCTTTATGTTACTATTTCCTCTCTCTCTCTGCCTCTCTCTGTGTGTCTCTCTCACTTTCTCTCTCTCTCTTTTTTCTTCTTCCTCCTTCTTCCCTTCCTTTTTTCTATCAAACAATATACCTTTTAAGAGAAAAGAAAAAGAAAATTGGTTTATACATACACACAGATATTTATAACGTGATTGACAATAGTCAGCATCTTCGGCCTTCAGACTAGGGATGCAGCTAAGGAGTACAGGGGCTGTGTCATATGCATGAGTCTTTTGGTTCAATCCTTAGGACAACCCCAGACCAGGAACGAAAAATCTCCTCAAGATCCGGAAACTTATTTGAAAGGTTAGCTAAGGCATTTGACAAAGCCCAAGATATAAATATTTAATTCTTGTTAATGCCTGTAATCCCTCCTTCTAAGCCCCAAATCTAACACAATGCTTGAACTGAACTCATACAGATTATTCTTTTATAAGTTGCTCTTTCTTCTAAAACTCTCTAACCCAAATGAGGTCCTGTCTTCAAGTACCTTTGGGTTCCTAGTGTCCAGTGTTAGCGACCTCCCATGGTACATTATATATCTCGAGCCCTTTGTTCCCAGATCTTCTCTCTTATTCTTACTGCCTCATGATTGTTTTTTTGTTTTTTTTTTTTTTTTTTTTTTTTTCAGATTCTCCATGGGAAAGTAAATCCCACGAGGGTAAATTGCTTCCAGTTTGTTAGGCCCCTAGGGTTAAGGGAGGTGTTAGGTAATCATGGCAACTGCATTTATGTTTGTAGTATGATTCCGTGAATGAAAAGGATTGTACACCAGTGTGAGGCATGGCGATGTCTTTGCCTTTACAAAAGTCAAACTGTCCCACTCATCGGTAGTTGTGGGATAACTGCAGTGCACACAGAGCAGTTTGTCATCCATCTGAAATCATTTGTTTTCATCCCATAAGCAAAACAGACTTTTTTTTTTCCTCCCAGACTTCCCTAAACTTAACCCAGTGTGGTTCAGAGTCAGACAGCTCATGACCCGAAACTTGTCTAGAAAGAGATGAGGAACTTGAGACGGGGCTCGTCGAATGAAAATCTTCTTGATACGGAGGAACAGAAAAGTGAGATGCTAGCTCACACTCAGTAGACAAGGATGAGCTAAGTGCAGGAGAGCAACACTGGACAGGGCTGTTCAAAGTGGGAAAGAAACAGAGGCACTTAGCTAGCCCTCACTGTTAATAGTGATTCTGAAATCCAGCCAGCCACCTGTCTCCAGTTCTTCCTCCTCTAGGGACTAAGAATTATTTATACTAAAGTTGCTCTATTAATTCACCCTAGAAGTGATTCCATGGTTCATGGTTCTCCTTTTATTCTGGGCTCAGCCCTTAGGAGGTGTTTGCTTCATCCTCTGACACACCATTTTTCTCCAACCTAGACTCTAGAGTAGCTGTCTGAGCATCTTTTGATTACACAGAGAGACTCCGAGACTGCCTTAATTTTTAACTGTCATACTGTCTTTTAGTGTAGGCTGCCATTGCTGTAATCAAGGAAATACTCTTAAACCTTGGTGAGTTTCTTAAAATCTGATTGTGTCTACTCAGACATCCACTTGTTCACACTCTTTGTTCTTTCAGGGATAAACTTCATGTAGGCCTACTATGGGATAATACCCTTAAGTACTTTCTGTTTCTTTTCTCTTTAAAATACAATATTTTATTAATTGTTTGAGAGTTTCCTACATGCATACTGTGAATTTTGATCATATTCTCCTCTCAACTCCTCCCAGATGCACTACAAGCTCCTCAGCCACCTCCCAACCTCATGTCCTCTTTTCTTTAGAAGAACCCATATATGCTCTCCCACATGGGTGTGGTCCCACAATCTTCAAGAAGTGAATCTCTTCCAAGAGAAGTGATTCTTTTCCCACCCTACCAGTCATCAACTATCAATAGTTGCTTAGCTAGAGGTTGGGACTTTGAAGACTTGCTTGATCTTGTGCGGGTCTTGTAGTCTTAATTCTTAGGAACCTTCTTCATTTTTTAAAAAATTGTAATTTACAATCTTAAACTTTTAGAGTCTTAACCAAGAATACTAGAGTAATGCATATGAGTGGATGGATCTGAGAGAGAAAGAGAAAGAGATTATCAGGGCAGATCTTTTTTGGACTCCTGTTTCACATTGCTATCAGTATTCTCTCAAACCCAAACTAGAAAATGACGTATTCTTTATCCTCTTCACTGAATAAATTTTGTTACCATATTTAAAACAAATTATGTTTCATTGTAAAGTTTAATGCTCATATTTCTAGACTCGTTTACCTGGAAACTCTCTCTCTCAAAAGTCCTGTACACCATGCTTTGGTGAGCCAGTATATATGAAACACTATCTGACATTATATCTCTCAAACTACATGCATGTTGTTCCATGAGCTAGCTGAGCTTCCTTACGACTTCAAAGTCATACTCATCTTTGAACATTCAGTCAGTACTTTCTTTAGGAAAACTTCTCAGCATGCCACAGTTTATATTTGTCATTTACTCAACTTTGCTCTTAGAACCCAGAGCTAAGTGACAGAATCATTCTAGGAAATTGAGGCCTTACTTGTAATCCAATAGACCAGAGACTTAAATAACAAATACTCATTTCCTATAGTTGGGGGCTTGACTTGTTTGATTGCTGTTCAGGGATGGCAGAGTCTTCCAGGTTTTCATTGGAAGGGGTAGGGAGAGGGTGGGGCCATGCCTCTTATATAAGGATTTCACAAATATTTTTTGCATTATGATTTTTTTTCTTTCTTCTTGAGGGACAATAGACATGCTGTCCATAGGACATATCTACCACTTCCACTTGAGAATGAGTTTCTGGAGAATAATTAATTTCTAGACTTCAGTATCTAAGAGACAGTGGGCATCAATGCATCCATGAAAACATATTTTAATAGCTTTCCTGTACGTGTCTTCCCTTGTTTTGTTGCCTCTTCCTTTTAAATAACTACTTTTCATGGTAAATTCTGAAGTTTACAAAAGTCCAGAGAATGGATGGAAGAACTTGCCTCATCTTTCTGTGAAACAACAACAATAAAAACAACCTTTGGCAGCAATAGATGTAAGGACATAGTGCCCAGTCTCCAGGGAATCCAGACCAAGTCTGAGAACACAATGTCCATAGAGCAGATGTCTTCATTAGGCTATTTGGAAGACAGAAAAGCACTATTTGAACATATTTCCCAATAACATAAAGATCAATGGCTGTACCACATAAAAATGTTCTTTTAATGTAGTGTAAGAAATTAAGATATTTGCTGAGAGTTATCAACTGTCTTCAGAAGCAGAACTAACTTTTCATACTAAATTTTTCTACTTATTAAAAAAAATCTTGAGTTTTTACACAGCTACCCAGACAAGAACTTCATTATATAAATACAGTACATATCTTCCCTGAAGATGTGTGGTCCACAAAAAGGCTTCTGTATTCTCAGCTTCTTGGATAACTTGTAGATAATAGTTCCTAAGAACACAAGTGTGTGTAGCAATTGACCTTGCATTAAGACTAGAAAGAAATAAGTGGATGAAGATTTTTTAATTTTTATTTTTTATATTAATTATAGTTTATTCATTTTGTATCCCAACTGTAGCCCCTCCTGTGAAAATTTTAATAGAACAATAATATGCTAAATATAGTTAATACACTGGAGGTTATGACTATACTCCTAAAAAGGACACCTACTTAATTTAAAAGTAGCTACTTAATTAAGCATGGGACTTGGACATTGGATGGTAAAACTCAGGACAGAAATCTCCACTTTCTACAGAATGGCTATTCCAGACCGAGTCTGTAGCAACCAGCATATGTGTGTGTTGACAGGCTATTATATGACACTTTTCCTTTAGAATCATGTGAGATTTGTGGTCTAGATTCAAATTAACATGTGACCAAGGCTTTTCTTCAAGTCTTTGTTTCTTATAAACTATTCACTGAGCTTGTTCATATCTTCTAACCCAGACCATTAAGAGGCCATTGGATGATTGAAGACCTTACAACAGGGAAGATGAAAATATGAGTTTGTGGTTGTCAGCATCCATGAGGGAGAACCTGAATGAGGGGAAGGTGAAAGAAATCTGGGGAGAAACTAATATTACAGAGGCAAAAATCATAATGGATGGGGTCATATCTCTTCTTAGCGTTAACTGTCAATTTCGTTTATGATGGAACAGGAGCCATGAGATAAAACAAGTCAAGGAGTCACTTATTTTTTTTTTCCTCTAAAGATCTCCACAGACCTGGATTTGATAGCTTTATTTTCTTTCTCTCTCTCATCTCCTCTCTCCCACTCCCTCTTTCCTCTCACTCTCCCCTTTCTTTCTAGCCAGTGTGGCTAGAGTATTTTTTCTTTCACTGGGAAAATCACCTCGAACTCAGCAGCCTTGCCTCCACCAATCACCCTGCTTAGGAACATAGCTCAGTATGGATTCCTCATGAGCCTTCATCAACAGCTAATTGATTTCCTGATGTCTCAGTAATGGATGGCTAGTCTCTGCTGGCCCTCTCTCCACATTCCCAGTCCCGCCTGATCAGGCTGACACACCAGCATAATGAACTGCCTCTGTCTTTTTGCCTTCCTACCATAGAAAACAGAACCACTCCAATTAAAATCTGCATGATTTATGGAAACACGCAAACCTACCTGCCTTCATTCTCCCTTCTCCTGGCCACACAGTCCTATTAAATCGCTTCCTTAAAACCTAGTCCCTCATCCTTGGAAAAGGCATAAATTGCTATGCAGACAGACAGCTAGGAAAGAGAAAGGGTGAAGAAATGACAGGAATAGGCGCTTTCTTCTCCTGGGATTAGGGTCCCACATCCAAGTATACTGGAGGCACCATATGGGTAAGGAGTCTATTCATGATCTCATTAAATACTTAAAGCTGCTGGAAGAGATCACTGTCCTTATTCTGGACACCAAAAATCCAATATCCCTTTCCAAAGCCACACAGCACATCTCAGAGCGGAGACAGGAAAGGTATCTGATGTGTACTTAGCAGTCATGTTACCAGTGTTTGCTGTTATTCAAGGCATTCAAACAGTTGCCATTAGCGGTTCGCTTTCTTTTCCAGGCTTTGCGTTACTCTTATGTCTGCATGAGTTTTGGGGCCTGAAAAAGTATTATTGGTGCTTGTCAATCCACTTTAACTATATCAGACACATGGCCAGTCTCTGTACTCACCTACCAAACAGTAGCATAGTAGTTTAATGGCTGATTCTGATCACAGTGTAACCCTTCCCCACCTCAGGGCATTTTCCTTGCACTTTGACTTCTTTCTGATGCGTATGGCACACACTTACTCTGTCAGGTCTTGTGGGGAGAAACGCTGGTATATTTTTGTTCATGGCTATTATCCCAGTTGGATACAACTATGTCTAGGACAGAGTTGGTATCCAGTATGTGTGTGTGTATGTGTGTGTACATATATATGTATACATATACAGGTGTATATGTTTGTGTGTATAGAGGTATGCATGCACACTTGTATGTGTGTGTAATGTAGAGGACAGCTTGTGGTTATGCTCCTTCTTTCCTTCCTTCCTTTCTTTCTTTCCTCAAGGTCTTTCACTAGCTTGGACCTCACCAAGTAGACTATGATGGCTGTTTACTGAGCCTCAAGTGTCCACCCAGCCCCAGGACTAAAGCATTTGCCACCACACTCAACGTTTTTTATAGTACTTGACTCTGGGGGGGGGGGGGGAAATTCAAGTCCTTGTGCTCCCAAAGCAGGCCCTTTCCTGACTGAGCCGTGGCGAGGAGCCATGCTCCTCAATAGGTAGTTCCAAATGGCGATACAAAATGATGCTTAACGGAGTGAGAACAGCAACAAGAAACAGACACTGATCCTAACACCACAAAGCAAAGGTAGGAGGTGTTGAATCTTCCCTTTCTTCGTAGTGAAGGCCGCTCTGGGAAGCTAAATAGATGCCCTGTAATTGAAATCAACTGGCTGTTCAGAACTTGAACCTGAATCCCTCGCTGTGCTGGGTGACTCATAACTGTTGACAACATCTACCCATCTCTCTGGTACACATGCTGCCACCACAGCCGGTTTTAAGCTGCTGGCATGGTGCAGTTGACCTGTGGGATTGGGAAGGAGCACACAGAATTGTCTCTGGAGGGCAGCTCTCGGCCCTCCCCATGGAACTAGTGCCCCTGACTGCAAACTCCAGCACATTCCACTCTCCCATGTAACCACACCTGGGGAAAAGCTAGCCGTGTCTCTAAAGAACCCGTGTTTTGGTGATGACTGCAGGCTGGGATGCTTAGCTCTGGTGGATACCTCCCAAACCCGCTGGGCTTGCATGAGACTTGTTTAAATGACTGTGTTTCCTTTCTCCGGGGATCATGTTCATTAGGCTTGACAGAAGCAGTTCCTCCCGGAGGGCCCTGCTCTGCTCCATGGCTTTGGAAGTGAGTTCCGGAATGGCCCAGGTAATCCGATAGTACCTTTGGGGCCTAGAAGGCCTACTTTTTAATTGATAATTCCATGTTTCTGTAATAAGTGGCCTCCTTAATAATAGCCTGCCACGTCATCCACTATGATTGCTAATTTAGGTCTTCAGGCACCCTGGATATAATGAGCTCTAATAAGCCCGAGACTTGTCACAGGCTCAGGAAAGCCCCTGTCCCCTGGAAGCAATGGTTTCCCCCTATCCCTGGGCACAATTGGGCACAGTCTCAAAAAAATTAATAAGTATGACTGGGATTCTCACCCCTTTCCAAAGAAAACATAAAGTCCTGGTTTCATTAAGCCAAGCTATTAAATTAAGAAAGTGTTTTTAATTATCCGAGCATTTCAGGGAGCTCATAAAACATTTAAGGACCTCACGGGGGTGGTGCTGAGGCCCTTTCACAGTGAATTAGAGGTAAGGACAGCCAGAGCTGAAGAGGCAGGGTTCAGCTGCGCGCTGAGTCCTCCTCTTCGTCCCTAGTACTGGCTGAGCAGAAAGGGCAAAGCCGGGAGAGTGCCGGCGCTCTGGGAAGGTGTGTCTGTGTTCAAGCTTCAGGGAGAAACCAAAGCTGCCTCAGAAGACAAACCCACAATTCTCAGGCATTCCCCAGGACCCCTGGCCTGGCAGAAGCTGAGGTTGCCAACAGTGGACTTTTGCTGAGGAGTCCATCGGGTATATGTGTTCAATTTCTGTAACTTTATCCCACCGTCACAAAAGTGAGTTTCCTGTCAGAAACCCCCTGTGGTAGGTGAAGAAATAAGACTTAGACCTGATAGAATCTGTGACGTTCAGCTTCTTCTGACCCAAGGCTCCGAGCCCCGATGACTCAGCAGTAGCTAATACCACCCACTTGGTCATCACTATATTATGGATTACTTTTGCTTCGTTTTGCGACAAGGTCTCTTGGTGCTTGCAGCCCAGGCTGCCTTCAAGCCTCTGACCACGTGGTTCAGGCTGCCTGTAAGCCCAAAATTCTTTTCCATCGGCCTCCAGAGAGCTGTGGGCCACCTTCAAACGCCATTTCTTAAGTGTCTCCCGTTATGCTGGGTCCTGTGTACTCTGCAAAAGCTCCTTGGACGCTCCTCTGCACGACTCTGTGAAATTATAGCTCCTTTCTATTATTACCAGTGAAGAAACTGAGTCACAGAGGGAGAGCAGGAGATTTTCATGAGCCCGTGTACACCTATGTAGGAGTACGGTTTGTACTGGAATGGTGTGAGTTAGCAGTCTTGTTCTTCTGTACTTTGGCCCCCTGCCCCTGACTCCTCATTTGCACCTATCTCATTTGCTAGTCACCTGCAGTTTATTAAGAAGTAGCTGAGGACTGGGTTGCACCTATTCCCAGAGCATGGAAACACCCTTCCTGCAGATCTCTTCCCGGTTCCTTTTCATCTCCAGTCCACTCTAACCAACCATCCCACTCACCCATCCCCAACTACACCTTTAGAGTAATTGGATTAAGGATCCAGAACAAAACCTCTTTTCTCCCTTTGACTCTACAGTTTTCTGAAGATGTTCTGACAGGCATATTTACTGTGGCATTGGTGCCCCTGGCTGTGTGACCCTAGCCATGGCTACCCAGGTCCTGGAGGCCTCTTAGGAGCTGTCTCTGGCTAATGCAGTGTGATTTCCTGCTGTGCTATTCATGTATCAAAAAGTGGACACTGGTTAATGAGGCAGTCTGTATTGTACTTAAGATACCTGGTAGAATTAATTTTTTTCCCTACAAGATTGATGTTGGCGAGGTTGTAGAAAAGAGGCTCCTGTGAGTTGAGAATGTCATTTAAACACCTGTGGGATAACCATTTTTTAATATATATTATATACTCATAAACTCTAACACATCTATTTCACTTCTAGGATTTTTCTATAGCTGTATAAGAATACATCATAATTGTATGGTTTGTTGTTTGTTATAATATTTATTTATAATAGAAAAAAATCACAAGGAAGAAACTGTATACCACCTTGAGGATGGAGGGATGATTTACATAAAATATGGGGTATTCTTAGAATGCAATATTATGTAGCTATAAAAAAATAAACACTAGAGTATACCATAGCTGAGCAGTCCTTAGGGTATAATATTGTTAAGTAAAAAGAAAAAGAGAACCAGGCACATATATGTGTGCATTGTTCTACTCCTTGAATCAAACCCGAGAGAAGGTAGCAATGCTTTGAACATCTTTTCCATACATGAGTGTGGGGCTTGATGATCAGGGGGGACCTGGGTCACAGTGGGATTCAGAGTCTCCTGTGTGTATACATTTTAGAGTTTTAACTTATGAACCAAGTGGATGTGTTGCCTCTACAAAATTGATATGAACAATACATTGTGGATAGAGACTAGAATACAGAGAGCTCAATGAATATTCTAGAAAGAAGGGCTAGTGTGCAAGAAGGATCACCAGTGGGTAAAGCTGAGGTGGAGATGGGAGTATTCTTTGTAGGCCTTTTGGAAGAGTGTTGACCTTGACTTCAGAGTAACCGAACAACGGTTCTGAGCAGGGAAATCGTCCCTTAGCAAGAGTTTGGAAGGGTCAGTTGGGTGTGTGCAGAGCTATATGGGGGAACCACCAGGTAGTGGCTCTGATCTCTGTTCAGTAAGAGACCAGCCCAGAGGCTACCAAATCCAATATGGCTGGCCACAACGACAACATTGGTGTGACTGGGCGAGTGAGTCCAGGGAGGCGTTCATCCGGAAGCTGAGAGGGTTTAAGTTAAGGAATAGCTAAAAATGGAAACATTGTACAGCCACGAAAAACAAGGTATCACTTTGTACAATGGATTAGAATTTCTTAAGTGCAAAGCAAAAGGAAGCAGGGTGCTGGCAGTATACATGGTGTGATTTTTTTTTTTTTTTTTTTTTTTTGTATAAAACTGTGGAGAAGATAAGGTATCTGTCTACATGTTTAAATACACTTTCAGAATCTATTAAAGCAAGATTGGTGAGGCTGTGTTTAAAGAGGAGTCGGGTGTGAGTGGGAAGAACTGGAGTTTGATATTAGGTACATTGAGTAGAGTCTGCCGTCCTCTGGTCCAGAATGAGGGAGACTGGAAGAAAGCCTGTCCTGGAGAACCACAGTCAGCATTCACACACCTGGCCGGAGACTGAAACTGGACATGCAAAGGGGAGAACATTTCTGCAAAAACACTTGTGCTTTCTCTCCTTGCAGAGATGCAAAGGGATGCAAGAATTTGCAAGGAAGGACTGTCTGTCAACAAGCAGATCCTTCTTGGATGCCTGACTGCTCAGTTACAGAGAGACAGTGTCCAGCCCTCATGTGGGGCTCTAGTCACTTCTATTCTTTGATGTTACCCCTCCAGGCAGAGAAGCCCCACCCCTGTCCTCCAGTCCTCCTCAAGACCACTCTCCTCATCCTGCATTCTGGCAGTGAAGCTCTGGCATAGAGGTGAGCTGGTGATACTTCCCCGTGTCTCCGTACCATCCAGGCCTGCCAGTAGCAATGTTCTGCGGGAATAATTGATATTACAGAAAACACAAGGCTGGTGCCAGCCTCACATTTGCTAAACATTTAATGATTCAACTGTTTCAGCCTCATCAAAGCCAAGCCTGGAAACTCCCCCAGTGGCTCACAGCTGAGTATGATCAACACCTGTTTTTCTGTTTTAGCAGTCTTGTTCCTCTGGTTCCAGGCATTGCCGTGGGGGTGGGGTAAGGAACCATTGTTGGGATGCCAGAGCTGTGTGGCTCCTGTAGGGTCTTTGTGTCCACACAGAGGCCTCAGGCTTGGCAAGCTGGGCAATCTTTCTCCCTTGCAATGATCAGCAAGAGTGTTTTGGCTTGATCATCTAGAGGTTGGCACAATCTGCCTTATTGTTTTTAAGATTTGTTTGTTTAAGCTGTCATGATGGGGCCCAGCTCTCTGTGGAGGAGAACAGGAAGTGCAAGGCAGGCTGGGTGGCAGAAGCAAGAGAGGAAGTCTACCCTGGAAGTGCAAGGGACACCAGGGAATGTGGCTGGAGAGGACAGAGATGAGGAACTGAGAAAGTGGGGAAGAACAGGAACTTAGGATAGACTACTACACAAGAGAGAGCAAATGCAGAGGAGGAGTGAAAGTGCAGAGGAACAAAACAAAAAATCAGAGCTGTCCTGTGTATGCAAAAAGAACACCCCTCACCAGCACCACTGACAGGGTGACAAGTATTCAAGATGGGAACCAGTGAGAGAAACCGGATTCAATTCACAGCAGATGCTGTCTGCATCACACCATCTTTTACCCAATGGCTAGTGGCAGTTAGCAATTGTTCCATGACAAACACTCCCACCCCAATACCTTTAAAGTGATAACTGCTGACTTGGCTCTGAATTGGTAGGTAAATGTGCACCTTTCCTGGGCTGCTCTGAGTTTGGTAGAACTCACCACCCATTTCTTGGTGATCCATTGGCTATTTGATGATTTCCACTGGGCTCTTCATTGTGATGTTACCCTGAAGCAATCAAGCTTAGCCTTGAACTTATACTAAAAATACAAAATACAAAAGGGAAGTAGAAAGAGAGCTCTTTCTATTCCTTCTTATTGTATTGAACTTGCTTTTGTCCGTGGCTGAGCCCAGTCGATGTGAAAAGTCTCTTTTGAAGGGGACCTCTTGTTCTCCGTGAACTTTTAGGAAGCCTTAGAAAATAGTTGACTCCACCTAGTTGGTTTGTAAGGGTAATTATGAAGGTCAGGCATGAAGACACTAGAGAGTCAAGAACTTTCCAAGGGGTTGGAAGGCAAACAAGAGTAAGTGAAATTTTCAAGGCATTTCTTACAGAATTCTCCAGATTTTTTTTTTTTTTTTAAGGATCAGAACCATTTTCTCCTTGTCAGGAATGAACGCTCCCAAGAAAATGACAATCAAAATGGAAATAAGGCCTAAGGAGACGGTTCAACTGATAAAGCGCTTGTGCTATAAGTGTGGAGACTCCAGATGCGTGCAGGAAAAAGCTGGGCCTACGTGCAACCTCAGCATAGGAGTTGGGGAGACAGAAGGACTCATATGTCTCAGTGACTGTCCAGCCCAGGTTCATTGAAAGACTCTGTCTCAAAAACTGAGGTGGAAAGGTAGAAAACAACCAAGAGAGACAACTGATGCCATCATGTCAACCTCTAGCTTCCACGTGTGTGTGCAGGCATATATCTGTGTGAATCCCAATATGCACACACACAGAGAAACACACACACACACACACACACACACACACACACACACACATACACGGGGGGGGGCAGAATACATACCCTCATAAAAAGGGCAGACACTGATGGCCAGGGCGGGAGGAAACACAGTATGGAGGTCCACAGACAGGGTGTTTAGTCCAAGCAGATGAACAATCTAGAGAAATCTATTTTAAATTGATTGCTTTATTTGCCGGACTTTATATTGACATGTTTTGCTTGGTGCTTGTGTGTTCTGGGACTTGGGCCTATTCATGTATTATTAACAGAATGGTAATTATTTCGAGCCACCCCGGGGAGTAGACTGTGCTTCCCCTTGCCTGCTGTCAGTGGGGTTAGGTGTAGACTTCACATCTCGGAGGATGCCTAGGATAGGAAGTGACAAAGCTCCCCACATACCAGCCGTCCCACTACTAAGTGTCTGGTGAGGCACCGCCCAAAGAACCCATGCTAGGAGGAAAGCTTGCAAACCGCCGATGGTCCATCTTTCCTGAGGATCTGCTTTAGAAGGCGTGGGAGAGAGCTGTGACCCTACTTAATACTCCCATTGGTGGATTTAGTAGCTGAGCTGAGTTGAGCCTCCCGTATATTTCATTGGTCTGTCTTTTATGCTGAAACTTGGCAGAGAGATCATCTTTTTCTTGCTTACTGCTGTTTCCCCAGTGCCAAGAACACGGACAAACCTCAGATACCATTTCATAGGTGAACCTGTTCCTCCCACTTTCACATGGGTGGAAGCATGTGTTGGGTCTGTATAATGGTTTTCTATCTCAGTGCTGCCTGGCTGCTGGGCTTGCAACTGCCCCTTGTATTTCTGAGTGGATCCTTTGCCTCCTTTAAGGAGCTCAGGCATCTAGGGCTGGACCATGTGACTTGTCACCTTTTCCCAGACTTGGCTACATCTGATCTGGAGGCTGCACTTGTATCTCACCAGAGGCCTGGCCATACACTGCCAACAGCTGCAGTTCATCTAGAATGTCAGCTCAGGAATCAACTAAGAGAGACACTGATGAGGTTTATCTTTAAGGACACATGCAGGAAGGTTTAACTGAGCTGAGAAGACCCTCCCAGAGAAGAGCTAGCACCTTCACAAGGCTAGCACCTTGACGTTGTGAAGAAACGTCAATGCTGCTTTGTCTCTTCAACTTTGCTTCCTGCTGGTGAGTTTTTCCATCACCACTTCTCTCATTGCTGCTGTCACCATCCTTTGCTGACACCAGAGCCCAGCTCCTTTCGGCTCTAGTACAGATTGAAGAACAGCATCTCTCCAGAAATCCTCCAGGAGATGAGCATTAGTCTAGTTGCCTTTCTGTTGCTCTGACAAGACACTGTGACCAGGGCAATTTACAGAAGAAAGAGCTTATTTGTGTCTGTGGTTCCAGAAGGGTAAGAGTCCTGTCCTTCATAGTGGAAAAGCATGGCTGCACACAGAAGACACAGTGGCAAGAGCAGGAAGCTGAGTTCTCAGGCCTTCAAATATAAGTATGAAAGAGAGAGAGAGAGATTTGGAAGTGGAGCAAAGCAGATGGCCATTGCTGGACAGCTCAGCCCGCATCCCATAAGCCAGTTTAATAAATCCCTGTTTATATTCACTCTCTTGGTTTTGTTCTTTAGCCCACTGACTAATATGAACATACATTTCCCATCCTGTGTCCATGGGCTAGCCCAGCTGGATGCTGATTCCGGAGCAGTTTCTCTCCCCTTGACATCAAGATTGACACTGCTCACCTTTTTTTTTCATTATAGCTCTTCTGGCTTGGTTCATTTTCCACTCACTCTCTTTGTACCTCCCCGCCTCCTCGGTTAGAAACTCAGCAAGGCTTCAAGGCCAGAGCTGGCACCAGGGTGAAGGACGGACCAACCTTGCACCCATCTCTGAGCTAATATCCTCTCGTTGATCACCTCCCCCCCCCGAATGCATTTTGGAAAAGGAAAATTCTATTAGGGACTATGCAAACAATATGAGCTCAGTTTCTTCAACTACACAATGGGGTGACAGCACCCCCACCTTGTGGGGTTTAATTTTTTTAAGTATTTATTTCACTTTTAATTATATGTACATGTGAATGTCTGTGTGGGGGTGTGTACACGTGAGTGTGGATACCCACAGAGGCCAGAAGAGGGAGTCGGTTGTGCTGGAGTTACAGGCAGTTGTGCATGTCCCAATGTGGTTTCTGAAAATCAGACTCAGATCCTTCAAAAGAGCAGCCCGCATTCATCCGCTGAATCTTCTCTCCTCCACTTACATTTTAACTGTGATAGAAGAGGAACAAGTTTCCTGGTTCAGGGTCTGACACACAGAAGTGGCTTAGTTTGTTTGTTTTGTTTGCTTTCACTTTTTTTTTTCCTTTTAGGACCATTTTTTTTTCTCCCTCAAGCAAGAGACCCATCTCTGTATGTGCCCATAGGTGATAAGATAAAAATGATCCCAATAGCCAAAATTTGTGTCCCACAAATAGGCTCATGGCAAACCTGTGTGGATCATGGCCTGAGCTCACAGGGAAATGTCTGGGCACATTTTACCCTAAAATTTTCTTGGGAACATCTTCTTCTTTTTAATTTTTATTTGTTGGTGGTGTTGTCAATGTCATGTCGTTGTTGTCACTCTTGCTGTTGTTGGTGGTGGGGTATGTGTGTTTGTGTGTGTATGTGTATGAGTGTGTGTGTGTGTGTGTGTGCGTGTGCGTGTGCGTGCATACACGCAGCAACATGTGTGCCAGTGTACATGCACTCCAGAAGAGGATGTCAGATCCTCTGGAGCCAGAGTTACAGGTTGTGAGCTGCCTAACATAGGTGCTGAGAGACGCAGGCTGACCCTCTGGAAGAACAGCAAGCACTCCTAACATGTTAAATAATAACACTGCAATAATCATCAGCAATAACAACAACTAATATACAGCCCAACACCCACAACACAAGAGAGTGTGATATTTACTACAACATAAGAGAACGTGATATTTGATCTTCCTTTTAAGCCAGGAATGGAGATAGAAACCAGAACATGTCCCAGCCCAATAGAGACCCTAGCGCACAGGCATGGGTGTTTCCTGATTGGTATATAGAATACATAATCATATGGAAATTTAGAAAAGACAAGAGATGGAAGGTAGGAAGTGTGGATTCACCCAGAGTCGTTTTCCAGTTTCTCCTGAGAGCCAGTCCCTCCCTGGGATCAAGGACCAACAGCACAGACCAGGGTGACCCTGGCTTTGAGTATGTACCAGGTGCTAGCTCTCACCACTGTGAACAAGAACCCTGCCTCCACCAGGCATAAATTCCAGTTGAACTCCTCTTGGTTTCTCATATGAATGATCTCAGAGCCTCCTATGGTCTCATTGCAGGTGCTAGAAAGCCCAACACTGATCCCCACTTCTGGGAGTAAGAGAGAACATTTTAGACATCTTCTAGAACAATTGGGTATACAAAGATGCATTGCCTATTCAACAGTTTTAATTTCTAAATCTTGAAATCCATGTTTTCAACTAAGCTGATCAATGGGCCATTACCCTCATTTTAATTTAACGTCCCCTGAGGTAATGCCACCCATTCTGCGCTGGATCATACTTAATTACATGAAGTCAGCACTTCCAGCAGTAGAAGATGGCTAATTCTTTGTTGTGGCAGTCTGTGTAGCACCCCAGGCTGCTGCCCACCAGAAATCGTTCTTATTGCCCCAACGATGACAAGCAAAACTGTCTCCAGGCCCACATTTCCTCTCTGCTTTTCCTTTCCTTTCTTTTCTTCCCTCCTTTATTCCCCTCCCTTCTCTTCTCCCTTTCCTTTCTTCCCTTCACGTTCTTTCTTTTTCTCTTTCTTCTGTCCTCTTCATTACTCTCTTCCGCTATCCCACTTCTCTTCTCTTCTATCTTCTATCCTCCTTTACTTCCATTCTTCCTCCTTTTCTTTCTTTCCTCCCTCCTTCTATCTTCTCTTTTCCCCCTTCTTTTTCTTTCTCCCCTCTTTCACCTTTCTTTGCTCTTGGTTTGTTTGTTGATACAAGGTCTGGCACTGTAGCCTAGGCCACTGTTCTCAAGCTCTTGATCTTCCTACTCCAGTCTCCCGCATGCTGGGATTTGCAGATGTGTGCCGCTGATCCTGATAGAAAGCTTCTTCAAATATTCCCTGGGAAGGAGATCTACCCCACACTTGAGGGAATGGGACTTACTTGTACATGCAGCCTCTCTTAATGAAGAAAAGGTTTGATGAGTCATGCCTCATCCGCTGTTGAGTGCAGGCCCTGCTACCTGCTGGATGATGCTGACCGACTAGTTCTTCATCTGAACAACTGGGCCACAAAGACTCTGCCTTACGTCCCACTGAGCCTGAAAGCCGAGCCTGAAAGCTGAGCCATGCATAGAGGACCTGGGCAGCACGGTTCACATTTTATTCTTTCTCTAGTAAAACTCTGTGTCTTTGGAGAACATGTGTGTGCTTCTGGTACATTGCATTCATTGCTGAGCAAGAACTAACCCACATGTGGCTCAAGAAGTCCTTGGCAGAACATGAGTCATATAACACAGTTCTCAAAAGTGTGGGTTTGAGGAAACACTGAACTGAATGTAGGGCTTATATCTACCTCCCCATGTATGATGATGTTTGGCAGGCTGAGCAATTTTCATACCTCAGTTTTCTTACTGAGTAAATGAAGATACCCACAGGGCCTACCACCCCACTGGGTTAGGATGTTGGGAGGGTCAAATGAGACCATGGGTGTTGAACAGTATGCTCCATGCCTGTGGCCCAGAGTCAACTTTGCCTAGTAGTTATTAGTTATTGTTGCATTTGTTATGTGTTATTTTGCCCATGGGGACGGCTTCAAAGCAGACAGTGACCTCTTTCTAGCGGTTTTCTATCCTGCCAGAGAAGCTCCATCAACAACTTCCCTAATGAGCTCAGCTCTGGGAGGCAGGGTCTTTGTTGGCCTTGTGTCTCCCTGTCAACATGGTTTCTTTTTCGAGCTGACACTATACCAACTGTGTATTTACCAGTCTTCATGGGACCTACGACTATCAACTGCTACAATGGAGTAAATGACATTCATTGTTAAAAAAGGCTAAATGCCTATTTCCCCTGCACAATGGAAGGAGCTCTTGGAGGCCATTGAATAAATAACTATAAATAACACACCATAAAATGCTTTCCATACGCCTTGTTGCACTGAGCTGCCACACTCTAAAGCAGCTGCTATGGCTGGGTAAATTATACATGCTCTTAAACACTGTCCAAAATACATATTTACACGTACTTAAAGTCCTACACTAAACAGTCTCTATGGCAACTGAAAAAGAACACAAAAGCCTTATTAAGCATTCTTTGTATTATGTTTAGGAGTTTAATCATTAGGAGGAAGCTCACAGGCCACGTAGACACCAGGGAACTCGAAGAAAGAAAGTCTTCGCAAGAACAAAAGAATAAGGCTGGCTTTGAACCTGGTGGGAGAGGACTGCATATTATTTTTTTTTCTAAACTAATAATCACCAAGGGCCTTCTCTTTGGAAGGGAGTGCTGTGTTTGGGGTACATCAGACACAACTTGGGAATTATAAACTGGTTTTTCAGCAGAGAAGAAAGATCTGTCAATTAACTTATTCTAGTCAAATATTGCTTTTTTAGACTTTTTGCTTTAGTCACAGCAAGAAATGGCTTGCTCTCCATTCAGAAATTAGGTAATGTGGAAGGGCTCGGTCGAACCGGAAGTCTTGTGAGTCTTCAAAAGGAACTTCTGGTAGTTTCCTTGGAGTGGGACTGTACTCGGTCAACTAAGTTCCTGTTTGTAGCCAGAGGGGCTATGGCATCTTGGGACAGTAAAACCTAGCAGGATCGGCCGGCCACTTAGCATAGCAATGGCCTCTTGTTTCTCCGTCTTTCTCTGTTATATACAAGGTTGGTGGGATTTGTGATCCACATGGTCACTCAGGGCCTAACACCTGTGCTGTCATGCCGCTTCTGAGCTTGCTCTTCGGAACTCTACAGCAGAGGGTGAGAGAACAGAGCAGAGGCTGAGGAGACTTGGCTGGCCGGTTGAAATTTTTCCTCGTATCCACTCATAACCCCACCAGACAAACCCAAAGCGTTGTTTAAACCAATCTAAATCATGAACTGGAAAGATGGGGATGTGTGTGAATCCTTTGATGAAGACTCAACATCACCGAGACAAGTTCTGTTAAAAACCAGACACCATTATTTAGCTTCAGATGATGCTGTATTTAAACAACACCACAATACGGCATTTCCCTGATAGGCAAATAGGCTCAGACTTCTCAAATGGCATGTTTAAAGACACTTGGTCTTTAACTTGAGCATTAGCTCGGCCTAAGCAGAACATAAGAGTCTCCATGACTCAGTGGTTCCATGCCTAGGCACTTTTCCAAACATGCACAGGAGAGAGTCACCAACAGGACATGTTTGAAGCCTAGAATGTATACTTGTACAATGTAAACAAGCATATGTTTGGGTATGGCTTAACATGTAGGAAGGGGAGCAAGAGAGGTAATGCATTTAGGTGAGGAGAAAAGGAGGTGTGCAGGTAAATGACCCTTGGGTTGTGAAAGAGAATATAACGCTCATTGTTTTTCTAGTTTTAACTTTCTTGCAGATTTTCCTTTTTTGTGGCAGATAAGTGCATAAAAAGTAACTGGTAACAAAAGTATAACTTCTAAGAGAAGTTTCCTGGCTCCAGAATGGCCATTCTAATTGCATAGAGTGTCGCTGAGAGGTAGAGAGTGTGGAACCGGGCAGGTATTTAACCAAATCCAGAATGAGATGTTTTTATTTATGAGCACACACGGGCACAGAGACACAGAGACAGAGAGTGAGAAAAAGAGCAGATTCATAGATGCTTTCTATGGAAAAAAGATCAGAACAGGACAATCCCGTGTCTATCAGCAATGGAACACATGAATTGATTGCAGGCTGTCATCCCAACGACAGAACATTTCCCAGGGCCTGGACAATGACGCCCATGTACAGAACACACAAACACATCTGCAGATCCCCTGCTGAGGGAAGGAGGCCCGACGCAGTGGCTGAGTTTGTTTCAGTGTGGTGACTCCACACTGGGTGACTTGGAGCTAACGACATGTTTGTGGGCTCCCAAAGGTCTAGAAAGGCTCGCACTGACGGTTAATGTCAAAAGTTTGCCTGGGCCTCTCTTCCTGTTAGTGACATGGTGTGTTCACCCTACAGAGGCTTTTTTCTTTCCTCCCATTTAGAGTTTTGAGTATTACTTTGTATATGTTACCTTTCAGTTTAAAAAACCTGTGGGACCCAGCAGTTAAGAGCACTAGTTGCTCTTCCAAAGGATGTGATTGTTGATTCACAGCATCCACATGGTAGCTCCCACCCATACATAGATAGCAACAAAATAAAACAGTTTTTTGGTTTTTTTTTTTTTTTAGGTCTATTTGAATTAAGCACTTGCAAAAGCATAAGTTTCAAGGCCAGAACTGATCCCAGGCCCCATCTCCCTGGAACACTGCATGCCCACGGACTGCTTGATTTTCTTCGCCTTCCTCCCTCTGCCTCTAGGCTGGTAGAATTACAAACTCCAGACCCAGAGAATACCTACCACACCTCCCTCTTGTAGACATGCAGCCTGCTGTGGATTTATGTAACTTTCCTTAAAGCTGATGATAGAATTGCCATTGTTGTTTTAAAGATCCCTTTTATGGCACCAACTAAGAAAAAAAATCATAATAAAATTTAACAAGTTAGCTGCCAGCAAGAATAAGCTGGAGAACAGAGTGATAAATGAATCGAAGGCACTAACAAAATCTTTCCACAGAACAATAACTCTGAAGCTCAGCCAGGGTCCGAGGAGTTTGCCATAGATAACTCTCCTGAGCATTGGGGAGGAGGAAGAAGATGTTTCCTTTCTGTCATCTTTATTTCAAGGCCTAATGTTTGGGGATGTGCAGAGAAAGCACAACGCTTGGCCTTGTCTACAAATCAGGGTTGGGATAACTGGGGCCACTTGAGCTATCCTTGAGGCTCCCCGAATTAACCCACAGAGCTAACCTACCTGGGGAAAGCTGCTGGAATCCAATGAAGAGTAAGCCAGGATGCCACTTGTCATTAGGTTCAATTGGCATTTTTTTTTTTTTAATTACAAGATTACCTTTAAATTGTGTACAGGAGCCCGTGACTGCTATCCATTGGCCATAATCAAGACTGATGTCATCTTATTCCTAGACCAGCTTTCCCTTTTAGAGTCTTTGTTCATTAAGCTTCTGTCTGTCCACTTAAGTATAGTGAGGAATAAATTCCCCAGCAGACCCAGCAGAGCTGCTTGTGGATTCCCCTCTGTTGTTGGCAGGTGATAATAGCGGGCAGGCTAGATTCTTCTGGAGTCTCCCTGGGATGTGTGGCAAGCATATTCTCTGGGTAAGATCTGGGGGCTGTGTGAGTGTGTGTGTGGCTTATAAACTTCTGATGTCCAAGAACCAGAAATGACAGGCTTATAAAACATGAAGATCTAGTGAGGTTGTTCTAGCTTTGTTCTCAACTCCCATGTCAGGAGACCAGAGAGTATGTGCTGTTGTCACTGACTTTCTGTGACTTCCCTGGTGGGAACTGGATTCCACTGGATCCATCTGGATGCAGACATCTTGTGGGACAGCTGTACCCATAAGTGTGCTATATTGTCAAGCACTGTTAGAACTCACATTAATATTTGTGCTATTTTCCTGACTGCAGAGGGGAAGGGGGATGAATCTGTGCAGAGAACTTGATATTAACAGGATGAAGGAAGAAGTTGAGAGAGGCTTCTGGGAAGGACCCTCCTCTCCGCAGCACCTTTGATGGGCACACACTCTCACTTTGGTGAATTTAAGGAATTTATTCTCTATTAGTGTGTAAACATTATCATTATTCAGTATTTGTTGCCTTACCTGGTAGAACTGAGATGCCTCCAAATGGCTGTATCTACATATCTAAAGGTCCCAGAATAAGGTCTGGGGAGATGGCTTCCTTGCTAAGGTGAATTTCCCCTCAAACTTGAGGACCTGGCCTCTAACCTTAGCATCTCAAAAAGTCTTGGCCCTGTGATTGCAGAATTGAGGCGGCAGAGAAAGGAGGATCCCTACAGCTCACTGGCCAGACAGTCTAGACAAATGGTGAAGTTCCAGGGTCAGTGAGGGACCTTGTCTCAAAAAGTAAGGTAAAGAACGAGCAATTAAGATAGACATCTGATGTCAGCCCCTTCTGGTCTCCATACACACAATGCACGCACACACACACACACAAACACACACACACACACACACACACACACACACAGAGAAAGAGAGAGAAGAGAGAGAGAAAGAGAGAGAAGAGAGAGAGAAAAAGAGAGAGAAGAGAGAGAAAGAGACAGACAAGTAGATAAGAGAGAGGGGGAGAGATAAAGAAAGGGAGAAAGAGAGAGAGGTTTTCTTAAAGATGTAAGAATGGGAAACTAGAATGATTAAAATATGTCTGAATATCCCCTGGTCACAATAAAGCATCAGGAACTTATATTTTCTGTCTATTTCCATCTTGGGTACACCCAAGAAGACAGCCATAGTGCTGATTAATAAGACCATCCAGCAACCTGTCCTAGACACAATCCTTACCACTTAGAATACAAAGCTACAGAAGGCTGTGCCAGAAAGCAAAACTTTGGTCTCCACTTTATTTTCCCTGCGGGTCTAAAGTGCCCCTGTTGCTCACTCCTCGCTGTGAAGCCTTGGGCCATGTACTCCATAATAAACATGATCTCAACAGCCACCTCTTGGTATGGGCATGGCACTCCAGGGGACAGGCATCCCAGTTGCTCATACTCTTTTCCTATATGTTGTCCAGCATATAGTAGATACACAAACTATTGTCCAATTAAGAGGTTATGTCTATTAGCATTGGATTTTTATGGACTGTCTCACCCATTAGAATTAAAGCATTAAGTTCATGTTTTCAATATATTTGTGTGTGTATGTGTGTGTATCCATATGCCCACAGAGGTCAGAAGACAATTTAATGAATCAGTTTTTCCTTCCACTACATGGGTTCTGAGGATCAAACTCTTAACTGCTAAGACATCTCCAGCCCAACTTCATTCATTTGTTTGTTTTTTGTTTTATTTTTTAAGATTCCACATACACATGAGATATTACAATGCTTTTCGCATGTGCTTGCTCATTTCACTTAACATTATGTCTTCCAAGTTCAGCAACTGTGTTGTTGTAAATTACAAGATTTCCTTCATTTATAAGGGTGAGCAATAAATACCTCACTGTATTACATTTTCTCAATCTATTTCCCACATATGGCATACAGGTTGAGTCCTTATTTGGGGATTGTACATAGCACTACAGGGAACTCAGGAGAGCAGCTCTGTCTTTGGAATATGGATTTGATTTAGTTTGGTTACATACTCAGAGAAGGATTGCTAGACAATCATATTGTTACTATCATGGGGGATCCTTTTCATTGTTTCCATGACTATATTAACCTAATTGTTTCAAGGGTCCATTGATTCCACATCAAATTCAATATTGGTAATTGCTTTTCTCTTGACAAAGTTACATTGTTTATTTAGGGTGCATGTATATAAGTATATGTGTCAGGGGGTGGTAGGGGCAGTGAATGTGCCATGGCAGACATTGTAGAAGTCAGACAACACCTTAAAAGAAAAAAATCTTCCTCTACCATGTGTGTTCCAGGGGACTGACTTCAGGTCATCAGACTTGACAATAAGTATCTTTACCCATATTTCTAACACACACACACACACACACAAAAAAAAAAAAAAAAAAAACCATACTTGACTTGATAAAAAACCTTCATGTCACTGTTATTTTAATTTGCATTTCCTTGAAAGTTAACAAAAATGACCAGTTTTCTACATAGTTTGGCTGTTTTTATTTTTCTGTGGAGAAATGTCTCTTTAGATCTTTGGCCATTTAAACGTTTTTATTTGTCTCTGGTCAATGAGCTGCTTTAGTTCCTGCAATGTGCTGGATATTAACCTCTTATTGAGGGTTTGCTGGTGTTCTCTCTTGTAGGTTGTCTCTTCATACTTTCATTGCTGTTATCCTCCCATCACAGGGGTCCAATGTTTAGAGGTTCCTTAATGCAATCTCATTTCTCTGTTTATGTATTTGTCACCTGTGGTCTTGGGTCCTATCCAAACAAGCCTTGTCAAGATCAGTGTCAGGAAGCGTTTCTTCTTGTAATTCCATCACTTAACTGTTTAATGTAATCTTGAAGTTTCTTTTTAAGCATATGATACAAAACAAAGGTCAAATTTAATTCTTCCACTAGGTATCTGAGTTCTATCCCACCATTTATTCAAGAGACAATCATTTTCCTTATTGTGCATTCTTGGGATCTTTCCCAAAGCTCAATTAACTGTCTGGGTTGTTTCCTCCCCTTCTCTTCTGCATGATTGTTTTTAATAAGAGTATCATACTGTTTTAATGATTGAGATTTGTTGCATATTTTGAAATAAGGCAGCATAACATATCTAACTTTTTCCTCTTACTAAAGACTGCATTGGCTATTGGACATCCTTTGTGTTTCCCTGTGAATCTTGGAATTGGCTTTCTATTTCTGTGAAAAATATCATTATAATTTTGACAAGAATTACTTCAAATCTCTAGATTAGTTTGGGATCTTATAACAATGTTAATTTTTCCAGTTCATTAACAGGGCTATCTTTCCATTTATTTGTATCTATTTCAGTTTTCTCCGTGAGTCTTTGAGTGTTTAATAATCAAACTTTACTGCAGTGGTATTATCAGGTTTCATGTTGCTTCATAACTCAGAGTTAGTAGGTTGTGTACTTTAGGAATTAAATTATTTATTGATAGCATTATAGAAATATAATTGATTTTTGCACATTGATTTTCTGTCCAACAACCTAGATAAACTCTAGAGTTCTAATTTATTTTAGAGTACTAATATATTTCCAGGAGCTTTCCTTTTTAAACCAAGTTCTTTTCTCTCTTGAGATGTTGGTGGCTAAACAGAAGATTGTGATTATGCGAGACACCTGTGCTGTCAATGTGACACAAACTAGAGTCACTTGGGAAAAGGCAACCTTAATAGAGGAACTGTTTCCATCATTCTGGCCTATGATCACATTTTCATGCCATTCTCTTAATTACTAATTGATGTAAGATGGCCTAGCCCACTGTGGACAGTGCCATCTCTGGGCATGTGGTCCTGGATGGTTAAGAACAGTAACTAAGCAAGGGAGAGAAAAGCCAATAGGCTGGCTTCCTCCATGGTCTCTGCTTCAGATCCTGTCTCCATATTTCTGCTTCAGCTTCCCTCGATGGTGTTAAACTATAATCCATAAGGATAAGTCAATTCTTTCCTCCTCAAGTTTGTGGGGCTTTGTTTGTTTTGTCAAAATTTTATTACAGAACCAGAAAACAAGGTAGAATAAGCTTTATATCATCGAACTCTTTACAGCCCAATATGAAAAACCACACCCTATAGGATGGAGTGCATTTTAAATTATTTAATTCCATTCAAGATCATGGATTGCTTTGCTGTGCAGGCTTCAGCTCAAGTATAAAACTGACTCTGCGTGGTGGTGAGGGTGTTCATCCTTTCTTTAGTCTTTCTGACCATGGGAGAGAGAATTCAGTGTTTCAGATCAGTCCTAGCCACGGGCTGCGCATGGATGTCTGCTGTCAGGTTGAGGATGCTGCAGCAGCCGTCAGGCCCAGCTCTCCTGGTTCCCTGTCTTCCTCCTCTGGTGCCTGACATCTTAAAAGCCACCTGTGCCAAAGCTATACAGGGAAACCCAGTCTTAAACAAAACAAAAAGCAACCTGCAATGCATCCTTATCCATTCTTTGTTTTAGAAAGTAAGATAAACCAGGCTTTGCCAATCCACTTTACCTAAAAATAGACGTCCATATGTCTACTGTAAACATTTTTTTTCTCATTAAAAAAAAGGTTTTAAAGTCTTATGATGCCCATATGATGGTTTAGCTTATTTTACCATATAAAAGATAATTTTGTTCTTCCTATAAAAAGAAGAATACACAGGCACACATATTGTCTCGCTGACAATATGATCTTGGATTCTGTGATTGGGTCACCCCACAGATGTTCATTACATATAGTTCAGGTCTAGGCTCTGGAGGGAAAGTTTGTGCTGGAGGGAAAGTCTCTGAGTGTTTCAGGAGCAGGTGGGTACCACATTGGCAAACACATGGATAGTGTCACATCAAACAGCGGAGCTTGCTTGAATCTCAGTGAAACATAGATACATAGAAAATGAATGAATGAATGAATGAATGAATGAATGAATGAATGAATGAATGGCTGTGCAAATGTTATTCAGATCTTCCCTCTGAACAGTTTCTCAGGGGACTGACTTTTGCATCAGGACTTGGATAATGAGAAGGAGCGAGTTGTTGCATGTAGCTGGTCTTTGCTACTTTGCAGGTTCTTCTTTTGTCACTCTTTCCCTCTGGCTTCACCCCCTATCACTAGATAGGAGAGAAAGAAGGAGAGAGGAGAGAGAGACCGAGAGGAAAGAGAGAGAGATAGCTGAACCTAATTTCTTTCTTCTTGTTTCTTCTTTGAGTATGACTACTAACAAACTGTAACAACCCCCCTCCCCCCTGAATGACCAGCAACCACCAGCCCAACCTCTCAGGGCCTAGTATTTACATACCCTCTGAAAATTTCCAAGAATTCCAAACATCGCAAGATGGAAGAAACTGTCTGCAGCTGACAAAACCTGCAGCTAGAGCATAAGGCAAATCATCATCAGCTGCTGTAGATAGTGTGAAACAGCCCCCACATTCCCACACCTGGGATTAAAACAAAAACATATTCTTATAATAGTTCTGTGTTTTTTAAAGAAATCAAAATTCCAGAGTTGTCACTGTAGCTCCAAGTTTGGAGGAAAGACCACTCCATGCATCAAACTAGAAGGTTGCCAAAAGGGATTTAAACAAAACACAGGATTTAGGCACAGCTTTACATTTCTCTATGAACAGAGGCCAAGAACTTAATGAGAACGGGATGCAAACTAATATTGGACCTTGGTAATAGATTATTCATAATTTGGTGTTAAGTTACAGATGTTCCCCTACTCAAGCTGCTCTGGTTGTGATGTCTGATGAGAGCTCTAGATCTCTGCATGTGCAGGCTGAGGCTTGCTCAGAAGGGCTCTCTTCCTCAAGCATGTTTTATTCCTCACTCCTGTGATGTCACCTCTCCAGCTTGAAATCAACCGTAGAGATAGTGAGTGCTATGAATCAGAATGTTCCTCCCAGCAGGCCGCTTGTTAAACATTTACCAGCACACCGCTATGTAACCTCTTACAGCACCATTTATTTATTGAGTACTCTCTGTACAATTATAATTAAGGTGTATCAATACATTCAATTAGATCATACCACATTAAGATAGAGAAACCCTCAGTTACAACTTTGAGATTTCACAGATGGAAACCGCACTTCAGTTATACTGAAATGTGAAAAACAAAACAAAACTTTAACATTGAAGAAATACGTCATTACCTCCGGAAAATTCTGTATCGTTTACTTTATGCAAGAGTCATTCACATCAAATGGCTCACTCTTACTGAAGACACTAAGTTTGGGGGTTTTCTTTTTGTAAGCCACAGAAACTTGATTTTTGGGTTACCAAAAGTCTGTGAACTTGTGGAGCTCACTTTATGAGTCAACATCTTGAGACCCAGTGTGAGCAAATTAGGGAAGCAGGCCCCTTCTCACCTCCTCTCACAGAGACCTCTCTCTGCTTCTGTTGATATAATCTGTTTAGTTGTCTGTATTTTCAAACTAGAAAAGGGCATATTTGAGGGCAGAGTCCCCATAAGTCTCATTACCCTTAAGTTTCCAGGGTGGAGACAGTTGTCTCCTTCATTGAAAAGAATCAAGAAATGTCAAGAGTAAATAAATCACATATGGATGTATGTATTCATCTTCCCATCATTATCATCTGTCTATCTGATATTCCATCATCATTGTCTGCTATTATCAACCCATTATCTTATTATCCACTTATCGTCAATCAATCTAAACCAACCAACCAACCAATCAATCAATCTATATCACCATATTAGTTACCTTCCCTGTTTGTTGTGGCAAGATACTCCAATCGAGACACTTAAAAAATGGAGGAATTGTTTTGGTCACTTTTCCCAGGGCCTGTGTATGGAGATGGAGAAGCTGTGGCAGCAGGAGGTGGAGGCAGCTGGTCACGTTGCTCCCACGTCTGGGAAGCAGAGAGACATGAATGCTCATTCTCAGCCCACTTTCTATTTTTTATTCATTCCAGGTTGCCAGCCATCAACATTCAGGGCTTATCTTCCCATCCCAATTAATCTAATCTAGAAACTTACTCACGGTTTTCCCAGAGGTTTGTCTCCTAGGTAGTTCTAGATCCTGTCACATAAACAAAAAGTGTTGACCATCATCATCCTTTACCATGCACGATTCCCAAGCAAAGCTTGGTGTTTGAGTACAACATTCCTCACAGATGACACCATGCAAGTGCTACTTTTACAAAAACCTTATTAAGACTTACAAACTGGATACACTGTTCCATAGCCTCTTTCCTCCTCACAGCTTCACCAAAGAGGACACATAACCTCACTGGTGTGTTGGATATTTCTACCAAATGAATTGAGTAGAGAGATAATCATATTGAATGCATCATTGGCCTGCTTTGAGAGCATTTAGACACTCTGGAATGGATGAATTTGCTCTTTCATGCTCTTCTCTTAAGGACTGAATACAGATGAAAGTCTTTAGTCAGCCTCCGTATCCCCAGGTGCTTAAAAAGCTGCAATCAAGGGAAAGAATCTTCACCAACCCTTTATCTGACAGAGGACTAATATCCAGTATATATAAAGAACTAAAGAAGCTGAAAAGCAGCAAACCAAGTAATCCAATTAAAAAAATGGGGAACAGAGCTAAACAGAGAATTCTCTGTAGAGGAATATCGAATGACAGAGAAACACTTAAAGAAATGCCCAACATCATTAGCCATTAGAGAAATGCAAATCAAAACAATCCTGAGATTTCACCTTACACCCATCAGAATGGCCAAGATGAAAAACTTGAGTGACAACACATGCTGGAGAGACTATAGAGAAAGGGGAACCCTCCTCCACTGCTGGTGGGAATGTAAACTTGCACAACTACTCTGGAAATCAATCTGGCACTTTCTCAGACAACTAGGAATAGCGCTTCCTCAAGATCCAGCCATATAGCTGGATCTTATGCCACTCCTAGGCATATATCCAAAAGAGGCTCAAGTACACAATAAGGACATTTACTCAACCATGTTTGTAGCAGCTTTTTTTTGTAATAGCCAGAAGCTGGAAACAACCCAGATGCCCCTCAACTGAAGAATGAATGCAGGAATTGTGGTACATTTACACAATGGAATATTACTCAGCAATGAAAAATAAGGGAATCATGAAATTTGCAGGTAAATGGTGGGACCTGGAAAGGATCATCCTGAGTGAGCTGTCCCAGAAGCAGAAAGACATACACGGTATATACTCACTCATATCGACATGTAATATAGGATAAACCTACTAAAATCTGTACATCTAAAGAAACTAATCAAGAGAGAGGACTCTGACTAAAATGCTCAATCCCCATTCCGAAAGGCAAAGAGGAAGGACATCAGAAGAAGAAGAAAACAGGAAACAAGCTAGAAACCTGCCACAGAGGGCCTCTGAAAGGCTCTGCCCTACAGACTATCAAAGCAGATGCTGAGACTTATGGCCAACTGTTGGGCAGTGTGCATGGAATCTTATGTAAGAAGTGGGAAATAGTAAGATCTGGAGAGGACAGGAACTCCACAAGGAGAGCAACAGAACCAGAAATTTGAACACAGGGGTCTTCCCAGAGACTCATACTCCAACTAAGTACCATGCATGGAGATAACCTAGATCCCCTGCACAGATGTAGCCCATGGCAGTTTAGTGTCCAAGTGGGTTACATAGTAATAGGAAGAGGGACTGCCTCTGACATAATCTGTTTGGCCTGCTCTTTGATCACCTCCCCCTGAGAGGGGAACAGCCTTACCAGGCCACAGAAGATGACAATGCAGACACTCCTGATGAGATCTGATAGAGTAGGATCAGAAGGAAGGAGAGGAGGACCTCCCCTATCAGTGGACTTGGGGAGGAGCATGTGTGAAGAAGGAGGGAGGGTGGGATTAGGAGGGGAGGAGGGAGGGGCTTATGGGGGGATACACAGTGACTAAAGTGTAATTAATAAAAAAAAAAAAAGCTGCAATCAAGACAGAGGGAAGCTCCTCCAGGTATCTCCTACTCACACAAAAGAAACCGGCCACTGCTTCCCATGTTAGCCAGGCCCATTGCTCTGGATAGATCCATTTGGACATGGTGGCTTCTTTCCTTTCCTTTTTTCCAGCAACTGAAAATATCCCCTGGTAACTCAACAGAGAAGAATAAATTGACCGTGTGTATTTACATAGAGTAAAAGATGCTTCTCATTGTATTTGAGATTCTGCCTCATGCAATGACCTCCATTTTCATAATCCTTCATGGACTATCCTGATTTGAAAAGCTTTCTCTCCCTGCTGTTTCTGCTAAAAGGTTTTCTGGTGCAATTCTTGCAAAGTCAAATTCTGCATTTAAATGTTGTATTTTCCCAGATATAACAGAGGAGGCAATACTTTTGCTGCTGTGTTTTTTTTTTTTGTTTTGTTTTTTTTTTTTTTTTCTTCCTGGGAAAGTGGCAAGCAATTCCACTCTTCTGAATATATTGTCAACCAAACCACAAGAGCAGCAGCAGCTTTAATAGCAAAACAATTGTGATTACATCTTGCTCGTAATTGCATTTATTTGCTCACATATGTCCAGAAAGGCAAGCATTAGCCAGACCGTGTGGGTATGTGTTTGTGCAGGCAAAGGCTTGACGATGGGGAAAATAGCTTTCAGCTGCTTAGGTCTCTTCTGTCATGGACACTTGCAAAGACTGTCAGAAATTGCCTAGTTTTTTTGCATTCGTGCTTCTGAAACTAACTGCACTTGGGAAACAGGGACACTGATTATGGGGCTGGGTATGCATCAGAATATTTGGGTCTGCCTACTGCACAGTACATGTCTACGGTCCTGGGAGGAGGGAGTCACCAGGTGCCATGGTTCAAAGCAGAGTTAGGAATGGCCACCACCTCTCAGAGGGGAGGAGGGAGGCAGCTCCTGTGCAAATTCAGAAGGAAACAAGAGGGTCAGGCGTGTGGAGGGATTTCTACCATGGAATGTGCAGTGTTCCTGAGGAAAGAGACTACAGTGAAATGCCCTTGGCTCTACAGGAGACAGAAAGATCAGGATCCTGGCTGGGCTGTCTATTGCTCAAAAGCTTCAGGAGATGAGACCTTTCTTTACTTTTACAGCCTTTGTCTACTTCCTGCTAGGACAGATGTGCCATACCAAGCTTATTGGGCCACTTTCTTATTTATTACACGTGCATCAGGGATAGGCTCTCTACTAGCAGAGGCTGGGGCTGCCAGGCTTTCACTATTCTTGGAGGCTGGCCCAACTCCTGAAGCATCCTATGTACTTAGTATTTCCTTTTTAATAAATACATGTAAATCACTCCACAGATGACTCAACAAATAGGATTATGTTCTTTTCTCTCTACCCTTCCAATAAATTACCATGAACCTCCTGAGTTTAAAACAACATAACTTTCTTATCTAATAGTTCTGTAGATAAGAAGTCCCCCAAATCAGGGCGTTGCCACAGTTTCAGCTTTTTCTAAAGACTCTCCAGAGAACCAATAAAAAATCCTTGACTCTTCCAGCTTCTAGAAGCCACCTGCATTCACGGCTCCAGCAATTTCTGTCATCTTTAAGCTTGTCAGCAGACCATCTTGAACCCTCTCCTGGCTTCAATCACAAGGGGACATTTGTGTATCTCTTCCATCATACTCTAAAGTTCTTAAAAGTTAGACTTTTCTGGTCTTTGAATTCTTAGTGCTGAGCAGAGTTCAAGACACACATTACAGATGGAGTCCATTCTGGTTGGATTCAGGCTGCACACAATTGAGCAAAATGGAACAAGCCAAGGGCATTCAATAAAGCGAGTGGAATGTGAACTTAGATTATGAGGCAGTTGAGGTGTGGGAACTGGAAAAAGCCATTCACTCCCCATCCCTGGTCCCCAAGTCTTTATGGAAGCCACGTGGGACTGATGTGAGGATTAAAGGTGTGAATCGTGGGCGTATGTTAGGTCAATGGGATTGCTTGTCTCATTGTCTGAAAAGCCTTGTAGAGCAGACCTCAACTCTTTATGTCTGCTAGCATTTCAAAGCACATACTCAAAAGTTCTCAAAGGCCATATCCTAAACTGACTCCTCCCCCCTCTCTCTCTATGAATATAGTGTATAATGTGTATGCATACATACATTTGTAATTTATACATACATAAGCACACGCATACAGATACACATATGTATATGTGTACATATGCACATATGGAATATATTAACAAAAATGCATAATTTATGTGCCTGTGTAAATATGCATGCACATATATATGTATTCATATATCCACATATGTCACATGTGTATAGAGTCATATAGACATATAGTATTATGGACTATGTAACTGTGAGGTATCCAGAATGTAGTTCTCATTTCAATGATTTATTCTGCAATTCAATAGTTGCACGAATTTGGGAAAAGTTCTCTTTTTCTCTGTGTAGTCCTGGATGTTCTGGAGCTAGCTTTGTAGACTGGGCTGGTCTTGAATTCAGAAGTCCACCTGCCTCTGTATCCCTAGTCCTGAGATTAAAGGTGAACACCACCACATCCAGCTTGGAAAGCTTCTTAATTGCTTCATGTCTCAGTTTCGCCATCTGTAATAGTGGAATAAAAGTAGGTCCCAGTTAGTATGGCTGATTTATAAATTTTGTATAAATTTTGAATATGATATGTAATGACAGAGTGCAGCAGCTAACATTAATCTATCAATCAATTATTAGTGTTATCACTATTCCCAGACTTCAGTGTTCTTAGTTTCTTCCAAAATGCTATTAATTAGCTTTTTCCCCCAATCTTTCTCTCAGTATAGAAAATGAGTTTCTGATGGTGTTCTACATACAGTTGATTTGTGACAATATGCATTTAGCAGAAGCTCAAGACTGTTGGGTTTAGTGGATATTATCCACTCATGGAGTAACACTCATACTCTAATCTCTATACAATCCTAGGTAAATTAAGTCCATACCACTTTTCTTTATGGTGGGAGACTGTATGCCAGGCCATTTATCCAAAGTGGACCTACAAACACAGAAAGGCAAGAACCACATGCTGAGACCCAGAGAGTGTCAGGTGCCCTTAAGTGCCATTTCTATGAATAAGATCAATTAAGTGTTTTATCTTCGTAAGAAGCAAGAGGAAGTCAACTAAAATGAAATACAAAGGTAAGTGCAGGGATATTAGGTCAGACTGGATGATTAAGAAGGACATTTGAGTGGCACCAGTCTAAGATTTGAGAGGAAGGATCCGGTATGTGTTAGCTGAATGTATAACTTTTTAATGAAAAATTTTCATATACAATATTTTGAACATACTTCCCCTCCTCACCTCCTCTTATACTCTTCCCCACATCCCTGCCCACTCAACTTCATCTGCTCTCTTTCAAGAATAAAAAAAATAAAAAAACCCGTAAAACAAAAATCAAAACAAATAAACAAAATATCAATAAGACAAAAATTATAAAATGAAAGAAAAGCCCATTAAAAAACCATGAAATTCTTTTTGTACCAGGCAATTACTTCTGGATATGGGGCCTGCCTTGGATTATGGCTGACAATCCAATGACCTCCGTTGGAGAAAACCGATTTTCATTCTTCTGAATGATATGAGTTGTTGAGTAGCAACTTGGTTTCGGTTGAGACACTGTGCCTCCTTCTCTCTCTCAGAGTTGTGACTTTGCCTGGTTCGAGCTTTTGCAGATCTCATTTATGATGCCACTGTCTGTGAATTCATAAGTGCATCAGCCCCGGAAGATATTTTTTGCTTGGAGCCAGTCATCAGTTCTGGCTCTTACAATCTTTTCACCTTTCCTTCTGCATAGATTCTTGAGCAATAATGGGCAGGGTTTGAAGAAGGTATTTAGGGCTGAGTGCTCCAAGGTCTCTGACTGTCTCTCCATTATCCAGTTGTGGGTTTCTGTGTTCACTCCAATTTATTGCAGGTAGAAGCTTCTCTGATGATGGCTAAGTGAGGCATTAATTTATGGATATAGCAATATGTCATTAGGAGTCATTGTATTCCTTCATTTTCTTTTTAGCAGAATAATAATAGTAGACCTTCCCCTAGGCCTGATAACTATAAAATCTCAGATTCTTGGCCTTTTTTTTAGAAGTTTCAGATTTGGGTTCTGTTTCATCAAGTCAGCCTTAAACCCAATTTAAAAAAAAAAATGGTTGTTTACCCCTATAAGATCTGTGCCACTATTTCAGCAGTGTGTCTTTCAGTCAGGTTACCGATACCAGGCACAGTGTTTGGAGCTGGATGACAGTGGTGATTACCTTTCTCCTTTGCTAGTGTGTGGAGTGCTAGAATCATGAACACTAGTCAACAAGGTTGAAATTTATACTTAGGCGCCCGCTCCAGTTGTCCTTGTTCGATGACATACATAGGCACTTTCTTCAGCAAAAGGGCCTTATTATAGGTGTTGGAAAGCAATGATAACCTTGAAAATGGGCTGTGAGGTTTAGGGAGTCCCATGGGACCCCTTTGGCCAATTAGTCATCAATATGTAACCTATTCCTGGACCTGGGGATTTTACTTGGTGGCATAAAATATCCGTTTGGGGCATTGTCTCACCTAAATATGTTTTTGTGACTCCATTTCACTTCCTTTCATATATGTATGTGTGTTAGGAAGCTTCTACTGTAGTAGAGTTCCATATGTTTTTTCAAAAGGCCTTTAGTGTTAGTTGTCCCTCTCTGTATTTCCTCCATTACCCTTCTTTTCCATTTCCCCTCTTTATTTAATCCTACTATTCTAGTTTCCTCTGTATTTCTCTACAACACCATATAACATTACTCTTCCTTGGGAGACTCTCTTCTCCCTGAGGCTCCTTTACTAAGTATCTAATGTCTGTGCTTATTCAGATTGTAGCATACAAATGAAAAGCTTAAAAGCTAACTTCCAGATACAGGATAAAATATCTAATATTAGGCAGGCATGGTGGTGCATGATTGTAATCCCATCACTCTGCTCTGGGAAGCAGAGGCTGGAGGATCACTGTGAGTTCAAGGCCAACCGGGCCTACATAGAGAAACCCTGTTTGGGAAACCAAAACCAACCAACAAAACAAAACATGTAGTATTTGTCTTTGGGGGTCTGGGCCACTTCAGTTAGGAAGATTTTTTTTTTTTTTAGCTCCATCCATTGATATTCCATTGTATGAATGTGGCACATTTTCACCATCCATCTGTCACTTGAGGGACAGACAGACTTTATAGCATCTGGATGTTATGAATAGAACCGCAATGTATGTAGATGAGCAAGTGGCTCTATAGTAAGATTTTACAGCCCTTGGGTGTACGCCCAAGAGTGGCATAGCTGGGTCTTGACATCTGTCAATTTCTAGATTCCTGAGCCCCCCCCCCCAGGCTTGTATTAAGACACTGAAAAAAGAAATCGAAGAAGACACTAGAAGATGGAAAGATCTTCCATGCTCATGAATCAGTAGAATCAATAGTGTGAAAAGGACCATTCTTCCAAAAGCAATCTGTAGATTCAATGTAATCCCCATCAAAATCTCAACACAATTCTTCACAGGAAAACAGAGCACAACTTCATCTTCGAATGAAAACACACACACACACACACACACACAAAAAAAAAAAAAAAGAAAAAAAAACAAAAAAACAAAAAACCAAAACAGAACAGCTAAAAAAGCAACCCCAATTAATAAAAGATCTGGTGGTGGTGGGGTGTCACCATCCTTGATTTCAAATGTATTAGAGAGCTACAGTAATAATAAAAAAGACAGCATGGTATTGGCATGAAATTAGGTACGTTGATTATGGAATAGAATTGAGCATCACAAATTTAGGTCTAGAAAACAGAGGTCTGAAGTGCACCCCACTGTACTGCAAAGCTGTATGGAACTGTCAGGGGCTTCTAGGGGAGACCACATTCTACTACCTTTCAAGACTTTTAGTAACATCACCCATCCCATTAGCGTGCAGCTCCTCCCACCATGTCTAAGGCCAGAAATAATACGTCTGGGTTTCTCATATGTATCCCTCTAATTCTTCTGCCTTTTTGTACAGTGTCTGAGTGTGTGTGTGTGTGTGTGTGTGTGTGTCTGTGTGTGTATACACATGTATGGATGTGCATGTGGAGGCCAGAGGTTGGTGTTAAGTATGTTTCTCAGTTACTCTTCGACTTAGGCTTTGAAACAGGTATCTCACTGAACCTGCAGCAAGACCATTCTGCTAGACTGGCTGGCAAGGAAGTCTCAGGCGACCTTCTGTCTCTGCCGCCCCAGCAATAGGATGATGTGTGCTTGCTGTGTGCTTAGCTTTTTCATATGGATTTTAAATGATCAAACCCAAGACTTCATGCTTGCACAGCAAACGCTTTGGCAACTGAGCCACCTCCACAGCTCTCCCTGTTTCATGTGACCAACCTTTTGACTTGTTTACACTGGCAAGTCTGTTTGCTACCTGGTGTCATATATTTCTAAGTTCTGAGGCCTGGGGCATAGACTAGTTCTGGGACTGCAGTTCTGCATGCTCTGTGGTCATGAGAATGTGGGGCAGAGCTTTGAGATGTGCAAGGATTTGCAGAGAACTCAGGCACTCACTAGTGGCAGGTCCTGATTTTATTCGCAGAATGCACAGGCAAAGCCGCATCCATAGCTCTGTCCTCTAATTCCTTTCCTTCCCTGGAATTTAATAAATTAAACATAGTATAAGATGCAAAAGGGTTACATTGAGACATATACTATTTGAAGGTTTAATTCATTTTTCTAGTGTCTAAGACACAAGGCTATTAAATTTTTAAAGCAGTGAGCTCCTAAAGTCTCTTACTTTATGAGAGCTTTCTTCATAAAGATAAATGGTTTCCTTGCCAAATCAAATGCAGATTTGAAACAAATTAAGCTAATGTGCAATGGTACAAGGTAGAATGGGTGTGGGGCGAGGGGGGGGGACTCTTATATCTTGCATTGTAATAACTATACCCACCTAAATCAATAGCTGTGGAAAAAAGCAATAATATCATGTAACTGCAGGAAATGAAATATAGTGGTTTAGTGGGGGGAAACAGGCTACAAAAAGAGAGGGGTTTGTATTAGAATAATGACATTTCATTAAGCAGGGAAGGAGTGGTATTGAAGAGAAGTCCATGGCAGTAAATTCTATTTCTTATAATAACACTCGAGAGGAGTTAAATTTGGTTGGGGATTGTGATAAAGGATAATGCTGCCATCCTTCCTTGCATTGCACTATAATTTTATGGTTAAAGAAACCTGAGATATTAAAGAGGCTGTACATGATTCTGGACCGTGTTCTCATTCTCCTAATCTTCTGTTTAATTTGGTTCAAGGTCCTATAATCTGTCTGAAAGACCGTGTTTGGTGCTTTGAGAGGAAATTGGTCCTCTTTTCTTGCTTCTTTAAAAAATCCATTTATTTATTTACTTAGGTGGTGTTTCTGTTTTGTTTGCATAAGAATAAAAGCAAACAGGGTCTTTTCATTTTCTTTTCAGTAGAGGACAGGGTAAAGACAAAGGGATCTGCCATTATGAAAGTGGGTTTTGTTAACAGGTACCTCAGAGACATTTATTCCCACAGATGCTATCTTGCAGCCCACTAGTTAGTCTATAGTTTATAGTTATCTCTACCTATGAGAAACCCAAGGAGACATGTCACACATGTAGAGAGCCTGGCCACGGACATCCCTATCTGAAAGCCTTTGAGGTACACCGTTGACATCTCCTAAAGCTGCTCTCACAAAGGACTACTCAGAACGTACTTTCCTCCTAGCAGAACCCAATTCCTGCCTAAGGTAAGGTTCTACGTTCCTGAGCTGGAAAAGAGCATCTGCGTGTTCACTTCTTCCTGCTGGGAGAAACAGAATATCATTGCTGTTGAGTACCTGCAACCTCATGGCTCTAGTTCTAAAGGGCTAGGAAGAACAAGTTAGCACGGAGGTCACTTCCTCCGGGAAGTCTCCTAGGTATAGACTTTTAGTCTGCCTTCTTAGTGTGGCCTCAGAACGGAAAGAGAATAGTCCTCCTTGTACTGTATTATCCCAAGGAATCATTCCTTGGGCTGAGAAGAAAATAGCATAAGGGTAATATGTTTACACTCTAAAGAAAAAAACCACCGAAGAACAAAAGTCACATCTATGGAATCTGATATCTCTTTTACCGTAGGCAAACTCCTTTAAGTCTTTGTTCCACAGTCTCCTCACCTGGAAAAGAGTATCCATCCTTCCAGGATTTGTAGCCTGGCTTTTTGGCTACTTTATTGGACCCTTAAATCCACTACCCTTCTCCTTCCCAATCCCTTCCAATCCCCGGTGGGCAAGAAAGAAGGTTAGAGGGGAAAGTGAGCATAGATCTTTTTAGACTACTTTCTGCTGATTAGGGCCATTGAGTTCCATGGGGCAAGTTCAGTCTTTGCTGTCAAGACTTCTCTAATTAGCTACCAGAAATACAATAATCTAGCAGTTCTGCAATCCTGCAGTCCAGCAATCCAGCAAACAGCAATAGCAAAAGCAGCAGCAGGAACCAGCAGCAGCAGGGGGAAAACAGCAGCAGGCACCTTTCTTGGAACTTTGGCACTGATATACCCACGGCAAAGTCCCCAGAATTCCAAATGTAAACTATCTGCAGCTGGGAAAAATCATGTCCCTCCTAAAGGATGACACAATCCATAGTAGAATGCTGTGGACAATCTGAAGCAGCCACATATTCCACACCTGGGATTAAAACAAAAACATTCATATAACGTTACTGGATTTTTAAAGAAACCAAAATTCTCACTGTATTTTCTGCTTTGCTGTTTTAAGCCATTAATTGACACAGAGACATTTTAAACCAAATGCCTTTCCAAATCAGGGGTCAAAGTTTTTAGGAGACATTTACTGCTGAATTATAACCTTTGTAAGTTTTTGTGGTATCCATATCTTTCACTCCCTGTAGAAACAAAAACACAACCATATCCCCAACAAAATCTACTGCAGGTTTCGGCAAAATTCTGATGTCAGCACATCTTTATGGTATATAGGTTGACTTAATTCCACAGTTTTTTTTTTCTATAACTCAGGGTCTCTCAGCTGCTGTTGTTTCTTTTTCATTAACATTATAAAGATTTAAAGTTAACAAAATATTATTTGGTCTTTCCTGGGGGTCTTTAATCTTCTTTTTGTTTTATAAGCATTTTTTTAAATCTTTTATTTTTTTTATTAATTACACTTTATTCATTTTGTATCCCCCCATGAGCCCCTCCCTCCTCCCCTGCCGATCCCACCCTCCCTCCCCTTTCTGCATGCATGCCACTCCCCAAGTCCACTGATAGGGGAGGTCCTCCTCTCCTTCTTTCTGATCTTAGTCTATCAGTTCTCATCAAAAGTGGCTGCATTGTCCTCTACTGTGGCCTGGTAAGGCTGCTCCCCCCTCAGGGGGAAGTGATCAACGAGCAGGCCAATCAGATTATGTCAGAGGCAGTCCCTCTTCCCATTACTATGGAACCCACTTGGACACTGAACTGCCATGGGCTACACCTGTGCAGGGGTTCCAGGTCATCTCCACAAATAGTCCTTGGTTGGAGTATGAGTCTCTGGGAAGTTCCCTGTGTTCAAATTATCTTGTTCTGTTGCTCTGCTTGTGGAGTTCCCGTTCCCTCCAGCTCTTACTATTTCCCACTTCTTACATAAAATTCCATTCACTCTGCCCATCAGTTGGCCATCAGGCTCAGCATCTGCTTTGACAGTCTATACTGCAGAAGCTTTCAGAGGCCCTCTGTGGCAGGTTTCAAGGTTGTTTCCTGTTTTCTTCTGGCTTTCAGAGGCCCTCTGTAGCGGGTTCCGAGGTTGTTTCCTATTTTCATTTTCTTCTGATGTACATCCTCTTTGCCTTTCAGGATGGGGATTGAACATTTTAGTTAGGGTCCTCTCTTTTGCTTAGTTTGTTTAGATGTACAGCTTTTAGTGGGTTTATTCTATATTGTATGTTTATATGACTGAGTATATACCGTGAGTGTCTTTTTGCTTCTGGGTCAACTCACTCAGGATGATCCTTTCCAGGTCCCACCATTTACCTGCAAATTTCATGATTTCCTTATTTTTCATTGCTGAGTAATACTCCATTGTATAGATGTACCACAGTTTTTGCATCCATTCTAGACAACTAGGAATAGCGCTTCCTCAAGATCCAGCCATACCACTCCTAGGCATATACCCAAAAGAGGTGCAAGTACACAACAAGGACATTTGTTCAACCATGTTTGTAGCAGCTTTATTTGTAATAGCCAGAAGCTGGAAACAACCCAGATGCCCCTCAACTGAAGAATGGATAAGCATTTTTTTAAAAATATGTTTAGATCTTTCTACAACTGCTTGTCCTGTAGGATTGTGTGGTACACAGATAATGTGGTTTATATTATAATATGCCGTGAATTGCTTCATCTTACTGAAGACAGATGTGTGTGAGGGATTATCGGTATTAATTTGTGCAGGTATCCCATAATTGTTATTATTTTCAGTGAGTGTGTAGTTACAGAATCAGCTTTTTCAGAACTCAAAGCAGGTGCTCATTGAAACCCAGAATGTGTAGCAATGGCATCGTGTATAAACTTTAGTTTATTTTCTACAAAATAAAACACATTCATCTGCTGTATTTTATTTCTTTTGGTACCCTTGGAGCCACTTATTGTGGGTAATGGAGTTTGGCTAAACAGAAAACAAGTATAACATTTTCTTATGATTTTTCTTGGCTTATTGCCAAGTGATAGAGAATTTTTTTTCCTTAAACATATTCATGATCTAATAATGATGTTTTTCATGAAATTTTGAGGCTTCTAACACATGTCCTATTAATAATTGGTCAATTTCCGCATTTTCTTGTGCCAATGGAACTGGTAAATCTCTATGAGACCAAATATGAGTAATATGTAATGGGTATATTCTATTATTTCTGCAATATATTATCTTATTATAGTGTTAAATTATTATATTATTCAAGAAATATTTCTGATTGCTTATTGAAGTTGCATCAATATCAAAGCTGCTTATGGATTATCAGGAATAAGTTTATCAGTTTCTATGTGCAAAACAACTCTTTCTTTATATTGAGAGTCAGTAATTATATTAAGAAATTCAAGAAAATCTAACAATACCATAAGGATTGCATACAACTCTTATTTTTGAACTGAAGTATATGGACTTTGAATTAATATGCTTATATTGTCTAACTTGTAGCCTGCCATTCCCAAATATTTGCATCAGCATAAAATGTAGGTGCTTCGGGAATTGGCATTCCCTTTACGACATGTGGGAGAATCCAATTAGTACTTTTTATAAATGGTAAATGTTTGTTTTTAGAATGTTTGTTATTAATTTCTCCCAAATAGTTACTATAAGCTCTTTGCCAATCCTCATTGATTACCCATAATGTCATAATCTCAGTATTAGTAAAAGGCACTACAATTTCATCCAGGGCTGTTCCTGACAATTGATGTATTCTTAGTCTACCTTTTATGATTAATTCAGAAACCTTTTCTATATAAGTATTTTTTTTAATTTTGTTCATGAGCTAAGAAAATCCATTCCATAATACTACCTTCCTTTGCATAATGAGCCCAGTAGGAGAATGAGTTGAAGGCAAAATAAGCAAAATACAATTAAGTTTAGGATTAATCTGATCTACATATTCATCTTGCAGTCTATTCAACCTGAGTTAACTCTCTGCTTCATGTGTTAAGTTCAACTTTCCTTCTAACTTTTGAAGCAAATTACTTAACTCATGAGTAATTAATCCAATTATAGGCCGTATCCAATTAATATCCCCTTTTACTTTTTGAAAATCATAAAAAGTTTGCAACTAATATACAGATTTGTATCTTTTGTGGTAAAAATTTTTGTTGACTTATTTTATAGCCTAAAAATAGTTTATTTAACATTCTCTGTGGAAACACTTTCTAATGATATCTTTTTACTGGACCACTATTATTATAAGTGGGTACTGAGAAAGGAAACCATTCTCTATCATGCTCGTTCAAAGGGATTGTGAAAAAGAAATCCTTTAAATCAATTGCTATCATAGGCTATTACTTTTTTTTTAACAGATAAGTTGATATTTATTGTGCAATTTTACCCCCAACAGAACATGTGGCATTCTAGAGGTATGAGGTAAGAAAATCAATATTCCAATTAGAACACCCGAAATAATCAGCTCTAGTAACAAATGTCTCTTATAATTAAAAATATTGAATGTTTAAAAAAAACTCTTATAACATTTTAGGTTCCTAAAGGAAATGGCCTAACACTTAAAAAACAACTTACTCTTCTATATAAATTGTTCACAAAAATTCTTTGCTAGTCTATATTATACTATGCATCTTAGCTTTATTAACATATCCCTAGTGTGTATGACTTTTACACTGTACAAAGAAATAGAAATTATTCAGGGAAGCCACAGGCTCCAACAATAAAAATATTAGGATCAATGAATTTGTCACAGTTTCTCCACAAGTGTTCATCATAGAAAATGGAGTAAAGGCAACTGGCCCCAGTGGTAGCTGCTACACATCAGTCTACAGAGGAACAATGTGAAGGCAAGGCCGAGCCCAGGCAGGGTCAGGCTGGACAGTGACTGAGTTCCCTGTCTGCCTCTGGCAGGCACAGGCTATTACTTAGTTAATAAAGAAGGTAAAGGAATTCCAGGCTTGGACACATTGGTTGAATTATTCTAGTCAGTGCCTTTAAATCTGCTAACATTCTCCATTTTTCTTATTCATTTATTTATTTATTTATTTATTTATTTATTTATTTATTTATTTATTTCCTTTTCTTTCTTTCTTTCTTTCTTTCTTTCTTTCTTTCTTTCTCTCTCTCTCTCTCTCTTTCTTTCTTTCTAACAAACACAGGGGAATTTCATGGGCTGGTAGACTCTTCTATATGTTGAGACTCTAGCTGCCCTTGTACCTGCTGCTTAAGGACCTATAATTTTACCTTAGTTAAGGGCTATTGCTCTACTCATACAGACTTGTCAATCATCCATTTTAAAGGTAGGTGCATTGGTACTTCAGCAGTGGCCCCTCTTATAAATTTGGAAGCATAGTCCCTGTGATGTCCTCTGTTTGGACAATGAACACTGCTTATGATTGTTCTCGAGGACACATTAATACCTTCCACACAGCCTGTGATTGTTCTTGAGGA
>NW_026596034.1:31729755-31738627 GCF_907164565.1 Psammomys obesus | reverse complement strand
GAGGACACATTAATACCTTCCACACAGCCTGTGATTGTTCTTGAGGACACATTAATACCTTCCCCAGGAGCACCTACCGTTTCAACACTAATTTCATCCTAAGTGGTCTCTGAGATTGTAGAAATATTTAATTTGAGTACCCCATTGTTGTAAAAGATCCCCTTCCCATAAATCTATGGGTTTGTCAGCCCCATAAGGTCTCAACTTACCTGTTTGTCCTTCTGCTTCCACACATTTAACCCATCATATACTTTGTTTTATTTGAGATAATTTACTAGTTCCTATAAACTATGTATAAACAGTCTAAAGTGGTAGTTCTGAATTTCAGCATTTTGGGGAAATGATAGTCACATCAGCTCCTATACCCAACAAATCTTCTATTTGAACACCATTTACTCGCATCAATTTTAATTTTCATCTGTGATCATTAATCACTGTTTGTCAGAACATGTTTTCCAGTACTCCCAAATTACCCTGTTCTTTCTGGAGTGGCTTTGCCCTTAATGTGGGGAACAATAGCTGCTGGACAATTTTATACCCTGTGCTAATTCTCATCTCCTTTTCACACATGCCATAATTTTAATTTCTTCTTTAAAATCCTCATCTATAATATTTGAATGCACAATGAATCCTTGGGAAGTTAATCCATTTCTTCCTAAGATCATCCTTACTGTCCCTGAAAGCAAAGAACCATCAATGCCAATGGTTACTTGAACATTGAATATTGGGAGATAGGCAATGGGTTTATCTGTGATCAAATCAGAGCATCACAGCCCTCAGTTGCATAAATGAGATTAGAAATACATAGTTGTGGTTTTTCTGCATGCTTGTTATATCCTTACTGACCAGAAGAAAATGTCTTATAATTTTTGCTGCAGGGCCTTGAGCTGGCAGGCTCCCCATTTTGTTTTCCAGTATTAAGAGAGTACCTGGACATCTCCTGTGGACCTGAACTTATTTGTCGAATGATAGAGAGCCTTTGCCACAATCTGCAAACTCTGGGAAGCCTACGGGTTCTTTCTGAAAAACCTTTGCTGCCAGAAGCAGCTTGCTTACTTTTCTGGCAGAAAATACCATATTTTCCAGAGTTAAAACACTGGGAATTTTAAGCTCTGTCATGTTTCTCAGTTCCCACACTAGACATTTTGAGATCTGAGGCTTTTAGCAGCTTGGTCACAATTTCTTTGTAAATGGCCAAATTTACCACAATTAAAGCACAGGGCATTTTAATATCAGAGACCTCTACTATAGCTTATCCTATGATATTGGCATGATGCTCATGAGAGCCAATATCAGTCATGTCCCTTATCTCTTCATCCAATAGAGCTGCCTACATGTTCTGTAGAAAACAACAGCCTCTTCAAAATGCCTTAGATATATCATTTCTATAGGATACCAGTTATTTCATCATAATGATGATCAGCAACGTTAGCAAGCATGTACTGCACAATTACTGGGAAAACCAAAGCTGATTTTGTAATCCCAGACCATCCCTCCTCCAGCAGTAGATCAAGATTAACCCTATCTCTTGAAACAAGCTGTTTCAGCTCTTCCTGCATGGTCTCCTCCACATCCCCTGGATCCAGCACATCCAGCTCCCTTCCCCACCCAGAGGCTGCAGAGACTTGAAACCAAAAATGCCTAGATCTGCATTCTAGCCTGGTTTTCTTTCCTCTTTCATCCTTCAGGAAACTCCCACTCTTTTGCTCAGTCACAGGTTCTGAGCCCTTTCTTCTTCCTTTTCCAGTGCTATTCTGTTTTCAAGCACTTCTGCCTCAATTCACAACCTCTCCAGTTACACCGCCAATTCTAAAACCCTGTCAGAAATAAGAGAATAGAGTGACCTTTTTGATTTCCCCATTTCATCCTTTTTTTTTTTTGTTTGTTTGTTTGTTTGTTTCTCAGACCTCTCCATATCCACTGGAAATTGTTCAAACTGCTCAACCATCTTTTTTTTTTTTTTTTTTGAGATGAAATATTGGAAAAAGAAGGAGGGAAAATAGAAAATCCAACGTGGAAGCAAAGTGGGGAAAAACCCAACATCAGCAGCTGAAATAAACTTCTGCTGATGCTCTGAAATAGAATATCCATTCCTTTATACCCTGCCATCTCCTCTATATGGCATTAGAAACCAAGTTTCCCATTCTGCCTAGCCGCATGTCTGGTTACCTCTTGTAGCTGGGCTTTTTTGGCTCCGTTTTTGGGATCTTATATCTACCACCCTTCTCCACTCCAATCTTTTCCAAGCCCCCAAACTAGGTGGACAAGAAAGAAGGTTAGAGGGGGAAATGTGCATGGATCTTTAGGCTACTTCATGCTGATTAGGGGCATCAAGTTCATTGAGGCAAGTTCAATCTTCATAGTCAGGATATCTCCAACTAGCAACCAGCATTCCAGCAATTCAGTAATCCAGCAATCCACCAACCCATCAATCCAACAATAACAAAAGCAGCAGTGGGAACGACCAGCAGCAGGGGCAGTAGCGAGAAGAGCAGCAGTAGCCTTGGAACTCTTGAAACTCTGGCATTAAAATACCCTCTGCAGAGTCCCCAGAATTCCAAATATAAACGATCTGTGGCAGGCCAAAATCATGTCCCTCCTGGAGCATGAGACAAATCATAGTTGCTTCTCTCAAGGCTCCTGGACATCAGGGGCCAGCCAGTGTAGGTGTTATTTTTTTTAATCTATTTTATTGGGTTCCTATACTTCTACCTCCCTTCTAACACTTATTCCATTATAATCTATTACAACCCCCCAACACTAGGTAGAAGAGAAAGAAGATTGGAAGGGAAAGGGGACAGAGATCTTTTTAAGCTAATTCCTGCTGATTAGGGGCATTACATTCCTTGAGAAAAGTTCAGTCTTCAACATCAGAATATCCAGCAGTCCAGCAAACCAGCAATCCAGCAATCCAGCAACAGCAAATGCAGCAGCAGGATGAACCAGCAGCAGTGGGGGCAGCAACACAGGGATGAGCCGCTGCTGCAGGTTCTCTCCCATTTATACTCTCTCCATAGCCCCCAGAATTAAACTGTTTGCAGCTGGCAAAGATCTCTCCCTTGCTAGTGCACGAGATAAATCATAATCACTTACTGTGAAGTAGCCTCTTATGCACACCTGGGATTAAAACAAAAATATATTCACATAAAATAACTGGGTTTTTAAAGAAGCCAAAAGTCTCATTACATGTCTTTAACCCTTATCTTGAGTAGAGTCATGGCTGGGTAGCATGTCAATAAGATCAGTTGGAGGAAAGAAACAAAGAAAGAAGAGAGTAGAAGGGAGTGAAGGTGTTGTTATCTTTGTTTGGAGAAAAATTTTAGATAACATTGCTTTTATTTTTAAGGTTTTTTCCCTCTTAAAATATTAAGGTTATTGTCATCATACAAAATAGCTAGGCACTAACTATGTACAGAGCCAGGTTCTAGTTTCATTTTCTGGATGATGGAATGATGAAGAGCTTCAGAACCATAAACACGGGGTTGTTTCAATCCCAGCACAGCACCTGCTTACTGTAACAGTGGGTGTTTAAAATACTTACTCAGGAAGACTGGTGTGAGAAGTTGAGATAAATGGCAGAGAAGACATGGTCCATACAAATCATTCTGTAAATGGTAATGATCACCCTCTCTATGGCAGGCACTGTTCTGTGTGTGTGTGTGTGTGTGTGTGTGTGTGTGTCACTTTCTCTAATTGAGAGCTGAGACTTCTGTTACAATGGTTTCTATTCCTCACAGGACACCAAGGATAGCAATAATTTGTGACTTAACCTGACTCTCTTATCAATAAAATGTCTTACGTGGACTGTGTTCTGGACAAAGACAGATGCTAGTCTTTGCCCTTGTCAGAGACAGGCTCATGATCCCACTGAAGACACCTAGGGATCATACATGGTACTTTGGTGGAAGGAGAAGGCTGAATTCATCAGGCAGAGCATCTCCATTGAGAAGGCCCAGGATGGATGGAACTCCAGGGACTAGAGCCATCTGACACATGTACTGTATCAGTTTCCAATTGCTGCTGTAACACAGAAGCTTTACTCTCTTACCATTCTGTGGTTCCTACAGCAACTCTCACTTTCCTAAACCCAAGGTGTCAGCTGGCCTGTATTTTTTGAACTTCCACGAATAACCCATTTCCTTGACTTTTTTCTGCTTTTAGAGCCAGCTTGCATTTCTTAGCTCAGAGCTTCCTTTGGCATTTTAAAGTCCAGTGGTAGGAGCCTTCTGGCTGAAGCCCTCAGACTGCAACTCTTAGGCCTCCTTTGTCAGTCTGAGTTAACGTCCCCATCTCAACAGCCTTGATTACATTGCACATTTTCCTCTGCCATAAAGACATTCAAAGGGTCCAGAGATTGTAATCATAAGATTATAGTTTAGAGACAAGCTCACTTAGGGGCCTCCAGAGGAATCTTCTAGAAGTACAGGGTACCTTCCTTGAAGGCTTTGTTGAGTATGACCATTTTGGAGCATGGGGAAGGGTGTTTTGTGTTTTCTTTTATATCCTAGTCTTCATTAAAGAACATGTCTGTTTAATTAAGAGGTGACTGCTGCAATGGCTACTGCTCCATTGGGTGTCTTGGTTGGATCGCCATTACCCTTTTACATATGTTTATTACGTGTGTGTGTATGTATGCATGCAGGTGTGTATGTGGAGGTCAGGAAAACTTGCAGGAGTCAGTTCTCCCCTGCGGTCATGTGGGGTGTTAGGGTACAAACTGGGCTTAGCAGTAAGCACCTTTACTCTCTAAGCCATCTCACTGGACAGAGCACTCATTATTTTGCAAAGCACCTCAACACAGCCTCACTCCATCTTTATGGTTACCTAGATAACACTATCTCTATTCTATTCCCAAACCCATAACTATTAAAACATGTACCCATGGGTTGACCGGAGTCTGTCTTTTGTGGACAACAGACTCTTCCCCCACAGGGTGCACAACTTCTTTGAAAAGAATTCTTCTCAGTGGACAGTGTGACTCATCAGCAGTCGGCTTCCCGGCCAGACAGGGAGAGACGCAAGGAAAGAGGCAGCCAGTGCCCTTTTTGCTTGAGCCTCAGCCCAGTGGGGAGGTCTGGGCTGGCAAGAGCTCACACTAATCTGTTCCCTTCTCTCTCAGCCCTCTATGCAGCCAGCTCATGGAGGGAAAAGGATTTCCCTTCCAGCCTGACATCAAAAGGTTCTGGCCAGGGGTTCCCTGGGCCAGGATACTGTTGGCAGGGGGTATTAAGCAAACACAGTTCACCCCCCCTGTGTTTGTCAGGGGTGGTTGTGTCTTTGACGCAGCCTCATTCCTTGGACTTAATTAAAACCCAGTTCCCTCTTTTATTCAATTTATGAGGCCTAGCCTGTAGGATTAAGCGATTACAGACAAAAAGCCCCATTTGTGAAACACTCCTAAACTCAAGCTGTTACGATGCTTACTTGTACTCCATTAAATTAATAACGAATGAATCGGCCGATCCATTATGAATTAAGCGGTGGGGAGTCCGCCTGGTTCATGCTTTCTGCTCCCTCCTTGGAGAACATTTGTGTAAAATGATTATATTCATATTCATTCCGCTGGAATTCTCTAAAAGCGGAACACATAAATTACTCTAAAGACACAGAGTTTATCTTAAACATTAACTACGAAGGGTGAATTAATAAGACTATTATAAAACCATTAGCAGCCAGTGTATTTACCTACAACCACAGTGTACCCCAACCAACTTCAACGCACAGTTGCCATTTGTGTTGGGTGCTCAAGCTAGTTAATTTTAGCTTGTAATTCATGTCAACTCCTAACACATCTTTAAATATATATATTTTTTGATCAACCTCTCTTTTCATGCTTAAGGGCATTATCAGAAAATCTTGGTTCCTAACTCAACCACACAATTCTATCAAAAATTATGATGTCTAAAAAGGCTCTGACTGGGATCTTTGATCTCCAAAAGTTAGACACCAAGAGTCTGAGCCTTAAGCAGATAAACTGGAGAGTCACACATGGGCTCCTGAGGAGTCAGCTGAAGGGAGTGGGGAGCAAAAACAATCAGGAAGAGCGGACGGACATTCATGGACTTTCCAGTTGATCACAAGCTCAGGAAGATTTTGATAAGTGAATATGATTTTGCATGAGTCACATGTCATTTTTGAGTCAGGTTTTTCCAACTAGGCACCCTGCACATGCTGGACCAGATCATGTTTTGGGGAGGGAGTGTCTTGCACTTTGTCCTGCATAATTTCTTGTCCCTTTATCAGATGCTGACAGCAAAGCTTCTCTTCTTCCTCAGCTGTGACAACCAAAATATCTAAGTTTAGAATCTTCTAGAAATCAAGAGCAAAGCAGAGTTGACTGCAGAACCCCTATCTGGATCTGCTGTCGGGAGAGAGGTCGCTTAGCCTCTCTAAGACTTGATCTTCTTTACTGTAAAATGGTGAAAGATGGCCTTCAAAGGTTTCCGAAATCCATACAAAGATGGGTCATTGCTGAGTGTAAACCTGCCCTGGGGCATATGCTTCGCTCTGCTTAGGAAGGTGGGGGTGCAAAGGTGGGGGAAGATGAGCCAGTCTGTTCTTCTAAAGCACTACCTCTATGATCTTTATTCCTTCTCTGCCTGTATCAGATTAATTTTCTGTCATGGCGGTGAGTGGACTGGAAACTGTGAGGAGGGAGCGACTGTTTCCCCATGTTATCTCCCTGTCAGTGGCACTTGAAGTGAAATCTACCTGGTGCTCTTTAACATCACATGACTGAATGGATTCGGGGTGTGCTTTGGACCGCGGGGAGGGGGGTTATCTCCAGCACATGTGCACACGTGTGCTGTCTCACATACAAACAGCTGCTGACTGATTCCTGTCCGGAGGCCCTGCAGCTGCCACGTGGATCTCAAACGCCCCCCAATCAAGCAGGAAGGCTACTGACCTCCACTCCCACACCGGGATGGCAGAGTCAGGTGAGGAGATCACAGGTCAGAATAGCAACTAGGGTGCACCACACTGGTACAGAGAGAGGGAGGTTTAAAATGTGGGGATTTTCCTCCTCTAGAAGCTTCAATTTTCCTACTTATGATGGAACTGGCAGTTTAATGGCATGCCAAGGATATCATCCTTCTTTGGGGTAGGGAGTTGAGATGGAAGGAGCTGAGGCAACATGTCCAGTGACAGATAGCTGGTGAGAGACAAGCCAGAGAAGAAACCTCAGTGGCCTGCCTCTCGAAGCCTTGACTCTTAGATTTCAGCAGGCAGCTCCCTTCCTGCTTCCACGGGACTGTGGTTGTTATGGCCTGACACGGAGCAACACTTCCTGTCAAGACGACAGAGCTATTAATTAAATTTTCCTCAAGATCTTGTCGAGAGTCAGAGTTCTGAGAGCTCCCATTTGTTTCCCTTTTTCTTCCAAAAACGAGGCGCCTTTACCCCTCTATGCTTTTATTCTTTTTTTCTAATTCCTCCTCCTCTCCTTTTTAATCCAGCTGTTATTATCAGAATGTTTGTGTGTGTGAGAGTATGTGCATTTATGTACATGAACACACACATGTGTGTCCACGTTCACATATGTGCTATACCTATGAGCACATCTGGGCAGAGGCCAGACCACTCTTCACCTTATTCATTGAGGCGGGGTCTCCTGCAGAAGCCACACCTCACTCATTTCGGTATTCTAGCTAGTCAGCTGACCCCTGCTGGCCTTGCACAGGTCAGTCATCAGGTCTGCCTGGCTACTAGGTAGGTGCTGGGGATTCAGATTCCAACACTCATGCTCGAGCTTCCAAGCACTCCACCCACTTCATCTGTCTCCTCAGATTGGCTCTCCTCAGAGCTGTAAGGGAGAAGAAAGTCAGGCAGATGCGTGATCGGGAGCCTGCACCCATTGTCATCGGCTGGTTGGCAAAAGGTGTCATTGGACACGATGGAGTCTGAAGTGATTCTCTCCTGGCGACTGCTCCTTCATGCAACACAGAGCTTGCAACTAGACAGGATAGGGTTAAACTCCAGCTTAACATCTTACTGAGTTTCACTGGCTCAAGCAGATGACTTAAAATATGACTCTTGGTTTCATTATCTACCCAACAATTTCACAATCTGTGCCCATCAGTGCTACGAGTCAAAGTGAGACAGTTTGTTTAATGGTGTTTTTATTAGGTCACTTATTAAAATGAACACCGTGGACTCCTTACACACCTTTTAAACACAGAACTAAATTCAGGGAGGCTGTCTCTTCCATGAGGTCCCCAAAGCCTTGTCCCCAGCCTAGTGGGAGGATTATTGAATTCTTTCTTGAAAGGACTTACATGTACATATGGAATTGGCAAAAAGTCTGGCTCTTTGGCCCGATTCCAAGCAAAACTAATCATCAGAAACTTCATGCAGATTTACGCGTACTCTTTCCATAACAGGGTTAGGCCCAAGCTGCTGAGACAGAATTAAAAGGGGCCGCTGCCAGCGATGAGGGCTCAGGTCTCCATAAAGAAGCCTTCTCCAGCCTAGCACCTTGTGCGGACACCCTGGCTCCAGGTGGGTTGTAAATTAGTGTCAGCTGTTAAAGTAGCCTCACTCCTCTTTCCTAAGATGGCTGTGATGGGCTTTGTAATGGGCCTGTGGGCGCTCATGCAAAGCTAACAAAGAAGCTCACAGGATACTCTGAAAGTGCTGCTTTTAATTCAAGGCAGGATTTAATTTTATGAGAGCTGGTTTGTCTCAATAAGATTGAGTGTGTGCATAGTGATATTTCTCATTATGAGTGGAGGACCAAGAGCCCCGAGGCCTGGATCTTCCAGGCAAGACCTTACCACTCCTAACTGTAACACCAATGATGAAGCACTGCTCTTTCCTTCTTTCTTTTTCTTTCTTTCTTTCTTTCTTTCTTTCTTTCTTTCTTTCTTTCTTT
>NW_026596034.1:31729224-31729745 GCF_907164565.1 Psammomys obesus | reverse complement strand
TTCTTTCTTTCTTTCTTTCTTTCTTTCTTTCTTTCTTTCTTTCTTTCATGGCTGCTTGGCATCAGAACAGACCACATCAGTTGTTAAACACTGACTTTTCGATGCTAAGAAGTGCAGCATTTGTTACCAACTCTAAAATGTTGATGCCCTTTACATTTCAAAACAAACAAACAACAACACGGATTTGCACTAGGGAGATGGCTCAGTTGGTCAAAATGCTTGCCACACCAGCTCACAGAGCAGAGTCTGAGCCTCAGAGCTCATGTGAAAAGGCCATTACATGGTGATATGTTCTTACAATCCCACTGATTGTAGGGAAGGAGAGACTGGACGGTCTCTGGGTCTTGCTAGCGAGGCAGCCTACCCTAATCCAGGTTCAGAGAGAGGCTCTGACTCAACAAACTTTGTGTGTAGTACATTTACACTCACGGTTGACCTCTGATCCCTACATGTATGCTCCTACCATACCATACCATACCATACCATACCATACCATACCATACCATACCATACCATACCAT
>NW_026596034.1:31714609-31729214 GCF_907164565.1 Psammomys obesus | reverse complement strand
ATACCATACCATACCATACCATACCATACCATACCATACCATACCATGCAATTCCATCCATACCCACACAGTGCCCACATAGACACATACACACATTCAGGTACCCCCACACAGATGCAGATTCACACACACACACACACACACACACACACACACACACACACACAGACACCATACCACACCACAGCCATTTGCACCTCTACCATAAAACTGGATTATTAGGCAACAAAACATGGCAGCATTTGGAGAGTATGATCAGTGGTTGCTGCATTTTGCCTAGTTGTGCACTGTCCTTTCAGTTGTCACTGACTCCAACACTCCCTGTTGTGAAACGGGGGTGTCATAATTTATGTATATCCTTTCTGATTTCTGGGTCATTGTTTGAAATCTCTCTGTTGCTAATAAAAATGTTTCTATAGCTGGGCCTGAGGGAGAATGTTTGCCATCCCAGCTATTAAACAGGCTGAGGCAAGAGGGTCCTAAATTTAAGCCTTGCTCAGCCTACATAATAAGGTCAATGACCCCTTAGTCAAGTTACTGAGAGCCTCTGCCTAAAAAGTACAAAGCAAAACCAAACAAGCAAAAAATGATCTGGAGATTTATCTATCTCAGAACAGTTTTCTAGCATTATAATGCCCCAGGACCACAAAAACATTTCCTGGAATTGTTTATGATCAAAAGAGTCAATGTGCTAAGACTGGAATGATAGTACATACTCATAACCCCAGCACTTATGAGGTAGAAGCAGGAAGATCAGGAGTTCAAGGTCATCCTTGGATACATAGTGGATCTGAGGCCGGTCTTGGGTTATATGAGACCTTGTCTCAATGGATAGATAGATAGATAGATAGATAGATAGATAGATAGATAGAACAAAATAATCCAAGCAAAATACTCTTGCTAAGTAATCTATTCAGAAGCCAAATATTTTATTCATCTCTTAACAAATTGAAAATGTTCTTGATTTCATTTACTGGGTATACTTCCCTGTGTGTGGCGAATACTTCCAGGTATCTGTTGGAGGATCATAGTGGACAGCGGTGAGCATAAACTTAGGGAAGGAGGAGATAAAACACCCAACCAAAAGGACAGATTCATGTGAACACAATCAACATCCAAGACAATTTCCAGGTCTCAGCTAAGCTATGGAAGTCATGGTGGAGACAGCCTGGACATCTCAAAGCTTTTAGAAGGAAAATAGATGGTGCTGTGAATGGATGCCCACCTATACAAAGGTCAGAGAGTTTCTGAATATAAAATAGACCTCTGCCCCCTCAAGCCCCTCCCACTCCCTGAACCCTTTTCTGGTCTCTTCAGATGACTCTTTCCCCATACAGCTGGTACTCCAAAAGGTTAATGTCAGCAAGGCTATCTTCTGCACCTTGCATGGATTTGCAGGTTCTAAGAGCCAGACATTGTGCTGTATGATCTGGCAAGAATGTTTATGGAAGTAAGACACCCATGGAGACCACAGATCACAGCTCTGTAGCTTGAGGTATTTCTTGAACTGCTTATTCAGGACACCTGGGTTCAGAAAAAAAAAAAACATTGTCCAATAATCTAGGCTCAGCATCACAATCTTACACCCCCTCTCCCAGGATAACCACTAACCTAGATTCTAACCCCACAGAGGCCAAGTTCTGCCTGCTGGTGAGCTGTGGATAAATGCAGGTGTGGTGTTTTACTGGCTTCTTTTGTTTGGCATTCTGCTTGTCAAGCTATTAATTAGCCAGGATTGGCTATTAATCTCTCTGAAAGCATTCCGTTTTGTGAGCCTAGCACATTGTCTTCTTGTTTCTATAGACAGGTGTCTTAGTCCGGGTTTTTTGGAGGAACAGTACAGGTTGTATGGATATAGACTGGGGGCTAGATGCTGCTCTGGGCATTCTCATATTTATTTCTATTTCCTGTCCACAATGAATCCATGAGCCAAAACAAATCCTTCCTCCTTTATACATCACTTCTGTTCAGTTTTTTTCAGCCACACTCATGAGAGGAAGAAGCCATAGCATGTCTCCTCAGGGCCTCAAGACATGCTTTTGTTTTCCAGGACAGTATTTTTAGACACGGATGTATGAGATCTTCATGCTTGAATTGGGTCTCTCTCCATGGCTGGTGTCCTTACAGGAGGATAGGACGCATGGACACTGAAGAGAGAAGCCACACCCGGCCTGAGGTAGCATTTATGGGTGTGTCCTCAAGCCAAGAAACACCAAGGACACCCAGAATGCCCAGAAATTGAGAGATGTTGCCTCTACAGAATCCTCAGAAGCAAACAACCCTGGGACTCCTGGCTTCCATGACTGTCAAAAAGTATATTCACTTCTAATCAACCTCTCAGTTTGTGGTCATCTGTCAGAGAAGACATCAAGAATTACCATACCTCTGACTGTGTGTTCCGGGGACACTGAGGCTTTCTGAGTGGTCCAGTGGCTGCAAGCTATTCTGTGGGAGTTTGGAAGATGATGCAGGAACCATGGGAAGAGCCACAGGCAGCTGTGACTTTACGATTCCTCTCTCCTTCCAAAGGGAACTTCTTGGACCTAACAACACGTAGCCCTATCACCAGGCTCATAGATATTGCACTATCGCCCCACACTATGTGTTCTTGGGATTTTGCGGTGGCTTCTAGCATCAGCACACCCTGTTGCTTTTACTTGCAAGCACGTACCACCACAGTCTCCTATCCCCCTTAGAACCATAAACACTCTAATAGCAGTAACGGGGCTGCCTGCATCATGACCAAAACGTGATTACGTTCCACATAAAAATATAAAAGCTCATTTGAGCCAGGGCTCCCTCTGGGCCCATTGCCTGCACTTTTATTGAAAACCTCACATTCCTGACTCTGCGAGCACTGATGTCAGGGCCCACTGAGCTGTATCCCACAGTCTGCTGTAAAGCACCAGGGCAGCCCAGCGGGGTGACTCCAGAAATCTCCATCTTCTCTGTGTGCTGTGGTTTGGAGGCTCCACGCTCTCCTCTCCACAGGCTCCTCTGTGCTCAGTCCATGCCTTTTGCTTCTGCTGTACATTATAAGGGCCCCATAGTTGGTCTGTTTCTCCCCCAGCAAATGCTCAAGGCCAAACCAGGGCCAAGACATGTGAGTGAACCAGAGTCAGAAGAGCCTCTTCCTGCTCTTCTCTATGTTCGTCTTTATGGCTTGCACTCCTGACCCATGCTTTGTGTCCCCCAACCAAGTCTCACTTTTCAAGCCAGGATTCAGGCTCAATCAGACTTTAATATGCTTACCTGTCCCTTCCCCTTTGCAGGCTGGCTTTCTCAAATGTTTATCTCTCTGTCATTAACACCGTGAATGTCATTAACATTCAGCTTTCTTTGTTATTTCTGTGCTTTCCCCAGGGATCAGCCTGGACATGTCTTTTTTCTAGGATGATTTGTTGTGACCTCTGGAATCGCTATGATCTCCCATATCCCACCATCTTTTCACATCCCAGCACTTTTCTTTAAATTTCTTTCTTTATTCGTGTATACATATATCCATATATGCTCCTAGATGCCCTCAGGGGAAGGGGGGGGCGTCAGATCCCCTGGAGCTGCAAGTACAGGCATTTGTAACTCACCTGACATGGGTCCTCTGAAAGAGCAGTAGGTGCTGCTAATTATTCACCCATCTTCTCAGCCCTTCCCCTGACTTCTCTAGACTTTAAGCACTGCACTGTGCTTGGCAGTGCCTGCTCCATCCTTCTCCCCCAAGGACCCGTCAGAGGCTCTGACTCATGGCATCCTTGATGAGTGTCGGTTGGATGGTTTCACAAACTGCTGAGAGCAGAACAAGCCTCCAGAAAAATGGACACCACGGAACGGAGGAAGAGAAGAGTGAGCCAGAATGCTCAAGCACTGAGCTGGAAATATAATAAAAATGTGACTTGAGAGAAGCCCCAACCAACTTCACCCTACATCAAGCAGGAGAGAAAGCGAATATTCTCTCTCTTAATGCTCTTTTTCACACATGAAGAGAAGGTGGCCAGAGAAGTTCACATTGCCATTGCCAAATACAAAGCCAGCAGGTCCAGGCTTGTAATCTAGATCAGATTGACTTTACGTTCAAACTCACTGCAAAGAACATACTTCTAAAAAGTATTTTGTCATTTGTTAGTATTGCTATTATTGTACATGTGCATGTATGTGTGTATGTGTGTGTGTGTGTGTGTGTGTGTGTGTGCGCGCGCGCGCGCGCGCGCGTTCAGGCCTATAAAGACAACACTGTCTTCTGCCCCTTTCTCCCCTTCTGCCCTGGGCTCCAGGGATCAAGCTCATGTTGTCAGCTTTACAAGCTTGTGCTTTAGCCCCTGAGGGTCTCCAGCCCAAAAGAACACAATTTTCAGAAGTGATTTTTCAAGAGTGGGCTGTCTGTAAAAGTACAGGACTGAGAGTCTAGTCTCTGGCATGTTATCAGCCTGGGAGGAGCTAGTCTCATTCTGGGCTCAGGATATGAAGGGGCTGAAGATATTTGGACACTCAGTCAGGTGTCTTTAATGCCAATATAGCTCCAAAAATACTCTCTGAAATTATGCACAATTTATGGGGGAAAACATATACTTTAAAATTCAGTGACTGAGGCAACAGCTGCAGGCGTAAGATTGCTGTTCTAATCCTTAAAAATAGATTTTACAGAAATGTGCGTGTGCGTGTGCGTGTGCGTGTGTGTGTGTGTGTGTGTGTGTGTGTGTGTGTGTGGTTTGTCCATGTACAAGCATAGGAGCTCAGAGTACAGACTGACAACTGTGGCTGTGACCACCTTGAAAACCCTCAGTTCTCCCTCTCTGCCAGTCTCAGTCCTCCGTGGCTGTGTGGCAATGCTGCTCTGAGTCATTCTAGAGACTGACACGGGTTCTGTCCAGGTGGCTGTGCTGGTCTACCTGAATGTCCATTTTGTCAGCACCTCTTTTTTCACTCAAAGAGGCTATCTACTCCGCATGAGGAGCCACAGATCATCGGGAGTAGGAAGGATGCTGACAGAGCCTTTGTAATGGGGCAGGAAGATGACGAGGCATCAAGGAAGATCCATGGATAATTTCTAATAAAGAGGGAAGGATTGGTTGGTGCTAGCAATGAGTGGGGCAATGGAAATTTTTGAAAAACAATGGATGCTAAGTAAGTGATGAAGAAGCTGGGCTTCTTTTCTTTGGCAGAATGGTTTCTAACAAATTATGTTTTGTTCATGCGTTGAACACAGGTGCATGCACACATTGCGTCCCCTCCCCGCACATATTGTATTTGGCAGGGATAGTGATGGGAATCTGGGTGTGAGAGAATTCACAGGTTAGCTGGAAAATGGGGTTCACTACATAATGGCCCCAAAAGCTGATCCCATCCCAATCCTCAGATATATGAGAGCTATCATCTTCTTTGGCAAAATGGACTTTGCAAAGGGAAGGATCTAGGGATGGGGAGGATGTATGGGTTGGGGAGTGCTTCCTGGGGGGGGGTCCTTGTGGGTACAGTGATATGAGCAGGGCTTTTAAGATGGAGGCTCAGGAGATGGGGAGGACGCACAAACCAAGAAAGCAAGTGCTCCCTGAGCTGGAGCTGGAACGGAAAATAACAGAAAGTCCCCTTACCCTATAGGTGGAACCAACCCTGTAGGTTGGTTTTCAGTAAGCTGCAACATTTTAAAAATAATTTTAAAACGGTGCTTGGAAATAATAGAGTGGGAAAGCCTCCAATCGGGAGATCAGATGACCTGCTACATGACTCCCAAGGAATGGGAAAGGCTCAGAGTGATGTGGAGAGGACCCTCAGAGCTCCCAGAAACCACCTTAGATGTTATTGAAGGAGGATATTGGCATGCCAGGGCAGGAGTGATGGGAAGAAAATTCCATGCGGTGCATATTCTCTGTGTGAAACCTCAAGCAGAGGAGGAGCCTGGCCCAGTTAGGGAAGTGAAAGAATCCAGCAGGCCTGGTTCACAGACTGAGGGAAAAACAAACCCAGGTAGGAAAATATCTATAGGGTCAGGCAGAGCCTTCTCAAATCTCTGCTAGGAATCCGGCTCCTTCCACTGGAGAAGACAGGAATGTTTTGCTTTGTGCTAAGCCAAAGCGAGATGGGTCAGAATGGTGAGCTGTGTGGAGCTGTCTGCATCACAATGACTAAAAAGTCCATGATTTCCGAAATACAGCTGTCTAGTCACCCTAGCCACAGGTCAAGCTCAGAAGCCATGTAGTCTCGTGGCCCTTACATAGGATAAAATAGGGAATGCTCCTGGTGCCACGGGTGTTGAAGGCACATAGGAGTTGTCCTAGGAAAGGTATCTTCTGGAAGAGCTCTGCATGAGACATGGCTACAGAAAAAAGATGTGTGTGAGCCTCTGGATGGACGCCTATAATTCCAGGGTGGGGGGCTTGGTGGCCCTTCAGCCACCATGATGCAGTGGACATGGACATACGTGGGCAGATACGAAGTCAATGTAGGAAGCCACTGTGCAGGCTTGGGTACCCTTTCTTAAGAGCTCTTCTGTGCAATGAAGGTCACAGAGAACTGTAGAGAGAATGAGCCACCCCAAAATGAACAATTCTGTTTCCACCATGACGGCAGGGCGCCCAAATGGAGCTGTTTTGTAATCAGAATGCCATGTAAGACCACACCAGGAAAGCGGGCTTGGGGGAAGTCAGGGGAAGAGCGTGCCATCCGTGTAGAGAAGATAATTGAATCCATAGGAGGTCGACGGGGGCTCATTTCACAGAGAGCCGCACAGAGCACAAGGCTTTGGTGAAGGCGATACGGCCTTGGGAGAGTGCTGTTGAAGGGGACTTGTTTGTACATTAAGGCACAGTTTACTCTTAGTGAGATGCACTGCTATGCCACGGCCTGGGCATAGCCATAAAAGAAATGAAGTATATTTGCCTTGTTAACACACTTTGTGTTACATATTCATAAACCATTTTCTTGAAACTGCAAGGGAAAGATTCAATTGTCTTGGAAGCTGATAATGGCCCAACGGCCATCCAGAACTCAGGCAGCATGCTATGGAATTAGCTGCACAATGAATGAAACACAACGCCTATAATAAAGCCATTCAGATATAAATTACTGCAGAGTAGATGTAATGTTTGTTAAGCAATAAAGCTTGCCACCTTACACGGGAAATTGAATGAGATTTATCATCAAATATGGTGGAGGATGCTTCAAGGGAATCTAGTTCTGTAAACTGGCCATAATCAAAACAATCCAGAGAGAGCAGGCTTCCAGGAACAGGAAGCCAGAAGAAAACGATAGCAGCAGGTTCAAAGGGCATGCTGACATCCTGACCCTAAATTCCAGGGCTCCCCAGAAATTCCAGAGGACATTTGCACATTTGCATTTTTCAAAAGGTTCTGCTTTGACCCCCTCCCTTCGTTCCCCCACAGCCGTTTCACCATGGGGAATTACCAGAATGGCTTCAGCTCTGGGAATACACAATTTGACCAATAATTGGCTTCCTGGTTACAGAGGACAATAATTCAATTCAAGGACAGGGAACTTGTCCAAGTGACACTGGGCTCTGGTTCTTTTGGAAAGTGTTGAAGTTGGTCTCCAGTGAGGGGGCTCATACTTCCTGAGGTTTCCCTGGGTCCTCTTCTGCCCCAAAGACCTCCTTCAGTCTTCCCTAGGAGGGCATGTGGTCTGCTGTCTCCCATCACTGGGAGCTCCAGTTTATCTCAGTCTCGAGTTTCTGCGAGAAAATAAAATGGAACCAAATGAAATAAAATGGGAATTAACTCAGCATGGTGCAGGCTTTCTGGTATTGTTACTCGAAAATAACTGCAAATATTTTACAGCTTTACGAGTTGAAGTCCATGTTTTTAGTTTACTGAGAACAATGGAAACTACCTTAGGAATGGATTAGAGCCCCGGAGTTGGATTAAGAGTGTTCAGAAGCCAAAAAGAATTTTCTGCCTGCTAATAACATTACCCTGCAATCTAATGAAATAATCTCCCTAAAGCCAAGTGCACAGAGCAAGCTGAGTTCCCATTCATGGTTAAAACAAAACACTAGTTGGTCAGCCTGCCACTCTCTTCACCAGGAACCACGCTTCAGACAACACTGTATAGCTTAAGCAATAAATTACAAAGTTTTAGTGATGAAGATTGCCACACCCTTCAGGGAAGAAACCTCAGAATTCAAGTAGGAAGCCTGAGTTCCAACAACTCCTGAAGAATCTTTAACTGTGTCTTAGCTTAAAAAGAGTGGGAAAATTCAAATAGGTAAGGTTCTAACATACAAACAACAAAATCTCCACTTCTGGTCATCCACAGTCTTCTCTAGGATAAAGCAAATGACAGAATATCTAGTCAGGAAATCTCGGTAATGTAGGAAGATACTAGAATCTACCCAAAACCAGAAACAGCTGCAAAGCAACTGGTTTCTTCTTTGCTGTAATCTCATTTATGTGTCACAACCATCCTTGCAGAGCAGGGATCACTGGAGCCATTTCAAAAGGGAAGGAATCAAGGAGGGTCATGCATCATTTAAAAAATTCTTTCAGGTACAAAAAAAAAAAAAAGGGCACCTGAACTCACAGCGATAAAACTGTTTTTTGTTTTGTTTTGTTTTAAAGGCAGCTTAATCCTGTAAAATAGAACGTACTGTTTCCATACATAAAGTGCTTGCTTTGCAAGCACAAGGACCCAAGTTTGATCTCCAAGATCCATATTTTAAAAACTGCTGAGCATGGTGTAATCCCAATGCTGAGAAGATAGAGACCAGTGGGTCTCTGGGGCTCAGTGGGCTGCTAGCCTTGCATACATGCGGAGCTCTGGGTCAGTAAGACCCTAGCACAAAAGCAAAAGGTGAACAGGACATGAGCAATGACAGGTAATGTTGTTTTCTTGCATGAGTGTAAACATACACACACACACACACACACACACACACACACACACACACACACACCACCCCTGGCCCTGTGTCTCTATTCTTGCTGCTATCCTGTAGAGTTTCTAGAATGGAAAAGGGTGAAAAAGTTTCCATAGGTCAAGAGCCAGGCCTGCAAAGTGTCTTTTTATATCTCTAAACCAATATTTCCCCACAGCCAGCTCTTCACTGTGCTTCATTGATCTGAGTTGTTTCTCAGCCACCACTTGGCTGGAGTGCAGGGTTGGACGAGAGAACCAGCGGTGCCCACCACCCTCTGACTCGCATAATTTGTGTAGTTTGCATTGTTCACTGGTTAACAGAGACCCACGGAACCAGCTTTCGTTCACAGCCTTATACGTGAATTACAACTGCAGCATCTCTTTATCTTTTGGCTCAGAATCGTACCTCTCAATTATACCTTTGTTAAGCCAGTTGCAGAAGAAAGTAATGTTATATATGGATTACATAAATGTGAGTTTGCCCAACTGACACCTTTTGTATAATAGAAATTAGACTGCACTTGATATAAATTGGATGGACCCACACATTGTAGATTTCCAAAAGCTGGTTTATGGCTCTGAATTAGTTTAATCAATATGGATAATTTAGCGTAATTTCTGGACCATTTGGCCTTTATGGAAAGACTTAGCGAGGCAGCTGCTGGGCCTGGTTTTTAGAGCCTTCTAAGCACCAGCGGCTTGGCTTCCAGTTGAAAGCCCTGATGTGCTTCATATTCCTCTCTGAAGTGAGCATTCTATGGTCCTTACTCTCTTGTGCACCATCGATCCATTAAACAGCATAGTTCTGCTGTGTAACCTGGACAGCAGCCATTACTCTCACCTTGGAGAAGACGGAGAGTCTGAGCTGTGGGTCTCAGAGTCCCAGAGAAAGGAGAAGAATGGGCCTCCCCTTTGAGAAGCTTCTTTTATACAGCCTCTATCTCCACTGTGGACACAGCCATGCCCATGACTCACTACAGTCATTGCATGCAACATGCTTGTAGAAGGGAGCTGAAAAGAAACAGTGCGACAGGCAACACTTGACCCCAAGACAACATTTGCTTCTAAGGCAATCTTCAGGGAAATGGTCCCAAGCGCTAAACCCAAGCATAAGAATGCTTCCATAAGGTCTGCATTTCAGTTACTTATTGTGTAACCAACTACCCTCACTTATGAAAAGCACCACACACTGTCTCAGGGTTCTGCAATCTCATCAAGGTTGGGTGGAGGTGACTTGTTTCTATCCTAGGTAGGTTTGCTGCCATGATACACTCATGTGCATATCCTACTGGCTGAAGTGGGAAGACTTGTTGTTGTTGTTGCTGCTGTGAGAGTTATTGGAATGTCTTTACTTAGATGAATACCAAGAGAATGATGCAGCAGCTACTGGGACTCACACAGCACTGTGCAGTGGTTATGTGGAGTCACAGCTGACGTAGGTTTTTAAAGAAGCCCCGATTCTTCATGCTGACTGTGGAACATGCTCACGGGGTCTGGAGAGTTGGTGGTGGTCTTTGTGGCCCACTTATGTGTCCTGAATCATCTCCCTGGAGACTTGGATCTCTTCCAGGTGGGCTCTTGTTTTTCCCAGGGACCCACACGTTTCTATGAAGCATGGGAACAGGAAAAGGTGTCAGTACAAGGGAAGTAGACTGTTTTCACTGGTTTCTGTCTTACTTTCTGTCAAATCTTGGTAAAATCATTCAGTGCCTCAGGCCTTGGTGTTGCCCTCAGTGCAATGACAGTAAGAACAGCTTCCTTCTTGTGGGCTAAAAGGCATCTTACAGAGTTCATCCATAGTAACTATGACCTTACACGTGGTCAGGACTCAGTGACAATGATTCTCCCTGCATCCTCCTCTAGCCTGTGAGCATTCAAACAGAGGGCTAGTGTTATCTATGGGGTTTTAGGATCCTAGAAACATGCCATGATATACATGCTCAGCAAATATAGAATGAATGAATGAACAGATGAATGAATAAGGAGGAACTGAGACTATCATTGTATGAAATTTATATCCACTTGACAGTAATTATTTAAGTTCAACAAATGAAGGATCAAGGCAGCCTGTCATTTGTCCCACAGGTTTTCACATTCCTTCATTTATTCATTCAGCAAATATTTATCGAGGAGCATCTGTTATGGGTGAGGTATTCCATCAGGTTCAAGAAGCCATGTGGCAAAATAAGTCATGTGTAGTCACTGCCCTTATATTCTGTTAAAAGGAGAATAAAAAAAAAAATAAATAACAAAAAATATATGTAAAACACTATCTTGGAATTTGGAAGAATCTTGGATTTTTCTGTGGAGACTTGTCAGAGGAAAAAAATGTGTCATTATACAGGTGGCCCATGTATAGAGTGTCCCAGGAAGAGTAAAGATCAAAAAGGAAGATTGTGGTGGAAGATCAGAGTTTCACGATACCCAAGGCACTGAGCCTTGAGGAGCAACGGGCAGGAAATGTAGAGAGGGGCCCAGTGGTGTAGCCTGTACAATCAAGATTCTATACTAAGTGGGAAACCATTGAAGGAGGGAGCCTTTAAACAGTTTCTTCTCTGCAGACTTCATGCTTGGATTTTCCGTTTGCTGACAGTCACCCAGTGAAGCAGCTATATCACCCTGCACACATTGAGGCTGAGAAATGAGGCGTGATATATGTGTGAATCAGCATGAGAGTGGTGGTCTGGGGCTGGGGGAGCATCGTCTTCCATTAACATTAAGAACATGCTGACTTCTTGGAGAAAACCACAGGTGGATCTAGGCGACATTACTGTACTTGGTTTTCACCAGAATCCAAGAACTCACTGCCACTGGTCTCTCTTTTTCAGGAAAACATTAGAATGGTCCAGGCAAGGCACAACAGCTGGGAATTCGAGTCAGATGCCCGCACCTACACACACACACACATACACACACACACACACACACACACACACACACACACACACACACATGCACGAGAGAGAGAGAGAGAGAGAGAGAGAAAGAGAGAGAGAGAATATCAGGATTCTTCTCATCTCCATCTCCTCCCTCTGAGAAACCTCACAGACAGCTCATGTAGACGGGGACTGAGCCTGGATGATGAGTTAGATGATGTTCTCCAGAACTTTTGGAAATCATAGGGCGGGAGAGCCTCACTACAATGCTCCTAATGAGCAATTTAGCACACACTCTGCACATGTGCGGGGATCCGAGGCGCAGGCTGTCTGCGGCACATTTGTGTCATTGTTTGGTGTCTGCGAGATTTCCAAATGGCACCAGAGGAAGCAGATGAGTGGCTCCTCTCAGGCTTTACATATTCGTGGCTGAGGCATGCTGAATGTTGGCCTCAAGTCACACAGCAAGTTGATGAGAGCTTCAGAGGGCCGTGTGGAGGAGCAGAGAGAGTGAGCGCCATTTATTCAAATAGTAAGGGATTTGACCTTCAGCTGAAGTCAGCATGTTGGCTATATTGATTAATGCTTCAGTAATTGTTTCTTTCTTGTGTTAAACAACTATGGAGCACCTAGGATAGCTTAGAGTCTCTGTTAGGTAAGTGTAGGCACATAGGGAGGAACAAGATAGTCGCAGCCCTTGTAAAATTGTCCTTGTTGTCACTTGGCCATGCCTCTCCTTTCTCCCCCCCCCTTTTTTCCCCTCCAACCTCATCATGTCCTGATCCAACCCTGATATAATCCACTTGGTTTTAATATTGGCTCAGTATGACATTGGACTAGAGCCTTTTTAGCTTTCTTACCTGTGCAAGCCTGAGATTGGTACATTGTACATACTAGTGCATAAATGAGAGAATTATTGTGCAAATGAAATAAAATTAGGTGATTTTCTGTATGTGGTTTTTTTGTTTGTTTGTTTGTTTGATGATAATGATAAACTACATCCACAATGCCTGTTAAAATGTAGCTTCCCCAAGCTTCCTATCTGGAAATTTCTGATTCAGTGGTCATGGGGCTGGAGATGTCATTGTCCTTAGTATTCCAGGTGATGGCTTCTAGGTGAAACTGGGAAACATGGACATTCCTCACAGTGACTGAGGAACTTGGGAACTTTTAAAATGCAGAAGTCTGGGGTGCATTCAGATGCTGTTTTTTTAGAAAGTGGAGTCAGACATAATGCTTATAGGCTCTCCAGTGTTTCTATATGGACAGGGAAAACGGTTACTCTATAGTGTTTAACAGTGCCTGGACCAAATTAATTAGCAATCCATTGTCATTACTGAACCTTCTATAATCCCAGTCACCATAGAAAGGATGACAGAAACATCAGAATCATTTATCCCATTTCACATTTAGACTCTCTAATCTTTAAAAAAAATTTAAATATTACATTTATTTATTTGCTGTGGGATCAGAGGCCTGCCACAGCACAAATGTGGAAGTCTGAGAACAGCTTGTGGGAGTAGATTCCCCCTCTTTTTAACATGTGGGTATGGACTATCAAATTCAGGTTGTCATTCTTGTTGGTAAATACCTTTATTCACAGAGCCATCTCTCCAGCTTATCTTTTCCTTTCTCAACTAAAGCTCTCAGAAAAACATGTTTGTTTCTTACTTTCCCTTGGTATAATCTCCCAAAGATACACCTAATGGTTTGTGTGTATAATGGGCGGTGGCAAAACTCTGTTGGCTTAATAATTTAGCGCACAGTACTTAGACTGTAGGCACTGTATAACTGTTTACCAAGAAATAAGTGTAATCGTGTGTGATGAATGAGGACAGAACTGGACACAGGGAGCAAGGAGAAAGAGCATTTGAAAATGTTGGAAGACTTTCAAGTTCACATTGGAAGAAGGATTTTGTCCAGAGGATTGAGAGAGGGTATTCCAGTAGGAAATTTCACTTGAATAAGTTCGGAGACTATACTAGTCTCTGTAGTGTGAAAAAATGAGTGAAGATTTGGATGGAGCGTAGAATGGAGGAGACAGAGGGAGGTCGAAGCTGGCGATGGGTGTTAGCGAGTGGATCACTCAAGATCCTTCTTAGTGGCAGCTGAGACATTGGCCCATGGTTCATGAAGGTAGCTCATGTAACTTACCACTGCCTTTCTGTGCCTGTGGAAGAAGTCAGAGACATTCATAGGCAAATGTTTGAGAAATTGTCCCTCTATGCAACAGCCTTCTTGGTGGTGGTAAGGAGCAAAGTTTGCAGAGGGCATGAAACTGGATATCACGAGGAGGGCTCTTGCCAAAGCCTTTCCTTCTTAAATAGGGGACTGACGTACAGGCTTACCACAGACAAACAGCCAGCTCTGAGGTCAGGACACAAAGTACATAAATACACGGCATGCCTTCTAGTCCTCTGGAAAGAGGCAGGCCGCAAATTTGCATTTGGGTGTTCTGGCAGCCTGGTCACAGAAGGGCACGTGATCCACAGAGGTTATGAAAGCAAAACAGTATGGCCAGCCACTCTGGGGATGCCAACTTGTATTGCTACTGAGCCCAAAGGATAAATTTGCCCTCTGGTTCTGTAAGCAAGAAATGCTGCCCAAGTCTGGAGGGCACTCTTAGCAGTGAGGACCACAAGGTTGATGAACCTGCTCTCCACGTAGGGAGATTGCACCAATGGGTACCTAGTCTTTCAGAATTTGGACTCTTGACTTTAATATTTGGAAGTGTTTCCTTTTGTGTATCACTTTTGTTTCCTGAAAATAATGGCTGCCTTATTAAAGGCAGTCGAAGGACCAGCTCCTGCAACAATTCTTTTTCTTTCTTTCTTTCTTTCTTTCTTTCTTTCTTTCTTTCTTTCTTT
>NW_026596034.1:31664471-31714599 GCF_907164565.1 Psammomys obesus | reverse complement strand
TTTCTTTCTTTCTTTCTTTCTTTCTTTCTTTCTTTCTTTCTTTCTTTCTTTCTTTCTTTTTTTTTCTTTCTTTCTTTCTTTTTCTGGTGCTGTAAACACAAGGACCAGGATTTCAAATATGCATCTCACAATTTGTTGTCATTCTTTAAGCATTTATAATGGAATGTCAATAACTGTCATGGCTGATTAGACAGATTCTTGCTAATGACATATTAAACAAGATGGTAGCCCAGCCTTTCTCCCTTGAAGATTTTATTCTGCTTTAAAGATTTGACATACTCTGTTGGTATTGAGTCATAGAGCCTCATGTTTAAAGTTGCTGAGTGCTTATCTAGCTATGAACCCTTTCCTTCTTCCCATGTGATATTGGAAACAGAGCTTTAGTGGGGCTCTCTGCATTTCAAATGTTACTACTACTTTTGTTGTGGGAAAATGATTTCAGAGAAATGAAAGTGTGAGTCAGGGCAATAAATGGGGTTAGGTCCCAGCTTCTGTTAAGTGCTTCATATTTACTAACTCATCATGCCAACATGCTCATGACAAGCATTAATTTTCCAACTAATAAAAGAGGGAAAGTTAGGTTATAGAAGCTTTCAGAAACAAATTCTCACTGAATAAAACCTAATGGCAAAATTGCAGATGGTGTCCCAGAGGCGTAATTCACAAGGTAAAGGCATGTGCGCTAAGCCTGATGCCCTGAGTTTGATCTTTGGATTTACGTGGTGGAAAGAAAGAACAGACTCTTGACATTTGTCCTTTGATCTTCACAGGTGTCCACAACATGTATAACTTTAAGTTTATAAATTCTTTTCTGAATTGGCAATGGTTGTCATAGCTTGGAGCAGTTGTTTTCCTTTTCTTTCTTCCTTTCTTTCTTTTTAGATAGGATTTTACTATGTTGCCCAGACAGTCCCAGTCCCCAGGAAGCTAAGGCAGGATAATTGTGATTTTTGAGATCAGCAATATGTAAGACCCTGTCTCAGGAAACCAATATAATAATAATAATAATAATAGTAATACTGAAAGTATACATGTGAAAACATTCAAGGATTTCAATGTTTTAAAAGGATGGTACAATATGTGGGGGTTGAGAACTATATCATGAACATGTCTGTTTTAATTAATTTATGCATTTATTACAGTTTCTTTCACTGTCTACTACATTTCCTCACACCCCAACTCTCTCAGTGATATGTGGTATTATTTACTTTGAACATCTTATTTCATGCCTTCCACACTTTCCCACCTCTACATTTCTTCCACTAACCTTGGATAAACCTCAGTCTCAGTCTCAGGGCAGACACTGGGAACAGAAAGGAAGCATATGTAAAATTACAGTGGAAGGATAGTGGTTTGAGTGGTAAACACTCCCCCTAGGCTCACTATTTTAATACTTAATGCTTAATACTTGGTGGTGCTGTTTGGGGAAGCTGTGGACCTTTGGCAAGTGGAGCCTCACTGGAGGAAGTGCTCCTCTGGGGGTGGGCTTTGATAGTTTGTAACCTCATCTACCCATTTCCGGTTTACATGCTCTGTCTGATGCTTCCCCTTCTCTCCGTGATGGACTCTTATATCTCTGGAATCATGAGCTAAACTAAACTCCTCTAAAAGTTGCTTTGACCATAGCATTCTTTTTTTTTAATTAATGTTTTTTTTATTTTTAAATAATTTTATACATTCACTTGTATTCTAGCTGTAGCCCACTCCCTCTTTCCCTCCCAATCCTCCCCTCCCTCCCCCATCTTCTCCCTGCCCCCTTCCGAGTCCACTGAGAGGGGGTGTCCTCCTCTCCTTCCATCTGGCCCTAGCTTATCAGTTATCTTCAGGATGGTTGCAATGTCCTTGACCATAGCATTTTATTATGGCAGCAGGAAAGTAACAAACACAGGAAAAGTGCTTCATTCAGGTCCCCTACTGATCCAAGTTTCCTCTGTGAATTCAGTGTTCTCTAAGTCACCTTTCACTTCATATACCCAGTGACATGCATTGAGTTCCCATGACTCTTTTATTTTAGCTCTAGTCCCCATATTTTGATAGCCTCTCCTGTTTTAGTATGAAGTCATTCCAGACTGATCCACTAGTGACACCTTTGTAAGTGCCCCTATTGGTCAGCAAATTGTCCCACAGAGAGGTCATCTGTTCATTTAAAGTAAAGCCTGGGACCAGACTCAAGCATTGCTCATGGTCCATCCCATTTCCTGTCTTGCATATCTGCAGTCTGTAGTTTTCCCTCTTAGATCAACCCTAGATGGTATCTCTTTGCAGCCACTCACTCAACCATATGTTAATCACATTAGTTAGTCAGCCATCCAGGGATGAACAATAATAGATTAGTGGCTGGAATAGTGGAGCTGAGATGGTATCACACAATGGGTGGTTGTAATGGTTCTGTGATTCTAAGTGGATTGGATTGAATACCTGGTGTCTGATCCACTGAACAGAAGCTGAACTTACACATCAGACTACTTCTTTAGTGGGGACCAGACTGGGTTCTCACCTACACCACCTTTGTCTTAGTTTGTTCTATATTGGTGAAATAAAGAGCATTTGACTAAAAGCAACTTGGGGAGGAAAGAATTTATTTCAGCTTGCAGTTGTAGTTTATCATGAAGGGAAGGCAGAGGAACAACTCAAGGCAGGGACCCGATGAGGAGGTCATGGATGAATGCAGCTTACTGGCTTGCCCTCTACCCCCCATGGCTTGCTCAGCCTGCTTTCTTTTAGCACTGTGGACTACTAGCCCAAGGGTGGCACTGTGCACAGTGACCTGAGACCTCCCACATCAATCATCAGCCAAGAAAGCTTGCTTATAGACCAACCTTATGGAAGCATTTTCTTAATTGATATTTTTTCCCCATATATGTCTAAGTTTGTAAAACCAACCAGCATGGCCTTTTCCAACAGGATAATGTATGCCTTTTGAAATCTTTGTTATGACTGGTGTTTTGATTTACGTGTCCTGTGACGGCCAGAATGATATCACAGAGAGAAAAATAAGGTGCTAATGTGATTGTAAATGCATGTTTTCCAACTCCCTAAATTCCTCTAGCACTCATGTTTTCCTTTGCACAGAAAGGCCATCTTTGTGCAGGGATCCTTTTGAACACCCAAAAGGTCACAATGTCCCCATTTACTTACTACCTTCTTTATTTTCATCAGGACAAGAACTGCATACAGCAGGTATTCAGTACAGTCTGTTAAATGAGTCAATAAGCAGAATATGGTGATGCATTTCTGTAATTTTAGCTCTTGGAGGAGGTGGGGCCAGGAGGATCAGAAGTTCAAGCTACATTGAGAATTCAAGGCCAGCTTGGATTATACGAGACTCTGAAGCAAAACAAAGTAATAATAATAATAAAATAACAACAACAAACCTCCCCAAAACACCCAAAGAATGAATGATCATATAGGTGAACAGGATTCATGGATATTTAAGTAGGAATATGTACTTGGGAGTGAGGGGAAATTGACACTTCTCTGCTTATAGCATGGTGAAATGTGTTGGCAATATTAGCCCTGACATCGGGTATCTTCCAAAATTGCTTCCAAGGGCTTTCTTTCCTTCAAAGAACTGTAGGACACTCCCTGACAAAGGACATCAAAGTTGTCCTTCATCAGACCCAACTCTGCAGATTGCACTGGGAAAGGCCAAAGTTTGCCGACCACATGCACGTGGGTCTGGGTTAGGTTGTGCGCTTCTTGGCTTATTTTGTGATGTTTCTACATAGTAGTTCTGTGAAGTGCTTGAGGTGATCTTTCTTTTGCAAACTGAGACTCAAGAGTCAAGACCATCACAGGTTTTTGATGCCTAGACACAGTTTAAACTTCATTTCTTAGCTGAACTTTTTTCTTTCTTCCTTTTATTTTTCCAGTGACCAATCTCTATAATCAGACTAGGCAACCCTACTGAAAAAAGCCATGAAATAACATATTCAAGGTCACAAATTATAAACCAAGGGTCAATTGATTAAATTTTCTTTCTATTTTGTCAAAGTACCTCTTGATGAGTGAATGAAATCATACTGTTCTCACAATGACAACTCTCATGATCTAGACTTGAGATTTTAAAAGAATGAAAGTGACCCAGTGTGTGTGTGTGTGTGTGTGTGTGTGTGTTAGTCTCTCCAATTTCAGTTCCAATTTCCTCAACCCTAGAACCACATTATTTATTTATTTTTTTCTTTGGTCAGCTTAAGTGCAACTTCAGCCTTTACTGTTTGCCTCCTCACCTCCCACACATGATACCTTGCATTGTATCATAGACAGAGCCTTGAAATACTGGGGTGGCATCAATAAAACCCACAGCAGCATCTCAGAGGAATCCAAAGAAATGGATTGTCTTTCAGGAGCACAAATCACCAAGGCTTCCCAAAAATAACTGCTGCTTAGTCTAACCCAGATTTATAACCGGACTCCTAATAAAGCTTTATTTCCCCCACATCGTGGTGTTTAAGATTCACATGATATAACACTGCTAACTAATGTTGCCATTTATTTCTATTTGAGGCCTTGTGCAGTGGGACTGTAGCAGAATGGCTTAACAGGAATGATCCTGAAAGATATTAAGCGTGAATGAAAGCACAATGAAATAGCAATGAGCTAGATTTTCTGTCCCAGCAGAGAAGGAAAGTTCCCCTAAATCTTTCCCACCTCCCTATAACTTATAAGAACATGGCCAGGCCTGGTGGTACAGCCCTGTTATCCAATCTACCAGGAGGCTGAGGTAGGGGGACCATAATTTCCAGGTTTGAATATACTGCAGACTAAGTTTAAGTACATCCTAAGAAACTTAGTGAGATGCTGTCTCAAGGTTAAAAAGTCAAAAAGAGACTGTGTTTTGCATTATTTCCCTCTCCTCTTCCTTCACCTCGAGCTTGGTGAAGAATGCTGTGAAACTTTAACTTCTGGACATGACATGGGTATTGTACTTACAAATTCATAGCAGCTGCTGTGGTTATATGCATAAGACCCATATAAGAACAATCCAGCCAAAATTTCAGTATGGAAGAGAGGAGGGGCTCATGAACTCTACTGCTGTTCATTCCGGCATTGCTAGCTTCATAAGCAATGTGACTAACAAGATTCCAACCCCTGCTGCCATGTCTTTCCTTCCATGAAGGCATGTACCTACTGAAAGTACAAGTCAGAATAAACACTTCTACATCAAAATTCATTCATGTCTTTTTTGAAGACTCAGTTTTGTCATATGATGTTTTTCTGCAAGCTGGTCACATGATCTTTTGCTGTAGGTTGGCTTGTGAGAAGGCATGTTATGTTTTCCTGTGAACTCTCTCCTGTGAGGGGTGTGACTTTGGCCAACTAAGAACATCTGTGGGTGGACTCTGAGGAGAGGAGATATGTAGAAGCCTATACACATAAGGCATCACTTTTAGGATTGACATCAATGCCCTGATCTTTGGTCTTCTTCACTTGACTTTGCAGAGAGAAGTGCTCCACAGAACTTCTTGGAGCAATCCAAATGAGTCTTGCAGATTTTGTTGCTGCTTGGGGTTGGCTTTTGGACTGGACTGCTGGTGTCTTGATGACTGAATTTGGTAATCCCCTAAAGACCCATGGGCACAGTTTTCAACCTGTGGGTCATGACCCCCTTGATAGTTGAACAATCCTTTCACAGGGGTCACATGTCAGTCATCCTGCATATCAGCTATTTTCTTTACAATTGTAACAGTAGCAAATTTACATTTATGAAGTAGCAAGAAAAATGATTTTTTTTTTGTTTTGGGGTGGGGGGACTGCAACATGAGAAACACGTATTAAAGTATAGTAGCATTAGGAAGGTTGAGAACCTCTGCTGTAGGAGTCAGTGACTCAATTTTGTAGTGGACTGAAAGGCAATTTCCTCCAGAATTAGTAGAAGCATAAACTCTGAAGACTTGGACCTCTGTTCTAGACCTCTGGAGTACACATATGGGGACATCTCATAAAGCTAGGTCAAGAGTGAAATGAGTAAGGTTGGGGATCATAGGAACTATATCAGACAACATAAAGCAGGCATAGTTACCCAAAATTTCATGTAAGACAAGTCCCATTCAATCAAATTTAGAATTTTCCAGGAAACACAGAAACTGTGACTGTTTTACAGTGAGACAATGTTTTGTGTTGGAAGTCTCCAAGCACCTCCACCTTCACAGGTTTGAAGAGCTTCCTATCCAAATAGATGTTAGCTTTGCATTCAGTAAGCATAAAGTACCTGCTTACAATCCCAGAAGGAAGATTAGAAATTCTTATATTAGAGGTCATCCTGAACAGCATAGTAAGCCTGGGCTACATGAGATTCACTTGAAGTAAATAAATTAGCCAAGATTTAGTTGGATGAAGGATGGCTTTGAAACACAGCATGTTTCATTTTGTTTCAAGTGTCAGAGGGGGCAGTTGCAGGTGATCTTGATGGCAGAATGTAAGATCATTCCTCTGAGGACATCCTGTCTTAGAAAGTGATGAGAGTATTAGAATGATGTCAGGGAAACTGGAGTATAGCTTGTGATGAAACCCAGCTTTCCCAGTTCTACTCAAGGGAATCTGCTTTCCAGAGGCAGATTTTTGTTCTTTATACATTAAGGGGTACATGCAGGCTCGGGCTTGTATTCATGCAGTTTGGAAATTTTGTAGTTCTTTCCCCTTACTTTTCTTATGGTTTGCCTTGGCTTCACAGATCCCTTGGGAAGACCCAGTTGTTCAAGTGAGGCTTGGATGTCTGAGACTTTGTCCCATTTGGCTCAGCTGTGGAGTCCAGTGTTTTCCTCTGGAGTCCTTAAACAGAAATCAAAACCGCCTGTAAGACACTGGTAGTAACTGTGTTTAAGACAGCATGGCCAGAACACTATCAGTGTGGGCAGTTGGGTCTTCTAAACACATCTCATCTTTTTTTTCTAAGCAATAAGCAAACTGCCAGAATTCTTTCGACAGTTATAAACAATGGAAGTGGTCACCAGTGTATGTCTCCAACTATCCTTAGCATGAGTACTCAGAGAATGGAGAAATCTAGGGACTTCTTTTCAAGGTCAATACTCAGTGGTTCTTAAGGTGTTGGTCAAGACCTCTTTAGGGAGCAAATGACCCTTTCATAGGGGTTATATATCAGATACCTTGCATATCAGATATTTGTGTTACAGTTCATAACATTAGCAAAACTGCAGTTATGAAGTAGCAAGGAGAGTAATTTTATGGTTGGAAGTCACTAAAAATATGAGGAGTTGTATCAAAGTGTCACAGAATTAGGAAGGTTGAGAACCATTGCTCTAGAGGACTAGATGGTAGATTCATACTGGACAAGTGGTTTTTAGTCAGAGACAACAAAGTAGACTCAGCTGAGGCTTTCCATGACTCTATGTAAAGGACCTTTGCACAAATCTCTCAAACCTCAGATGGAGGCATTCCTGCCTTCAGGGTGGTATGACCTACACTTAATACTACATCTTGCCATCTTGAAACTCTCTATAAGCTTTGAACAAGTGACTGTGGGAGCCATAGAGTCCTAAATGAAGGGGAAGTTAATTTCTTTCAAACTAGGTATTTGTAGATGAATTGTTCACAAAGAAAACCAAGAGTAAACATGCTGATGGGGAAAGATTACCATCTCAGCAGCTCATTCAATATTTCTTTATTTACGAACACTCTCTGAACATCTGCTCCAAGCCAGACATTTTGTGAAGCAATAAAGAGATAAAACTTGCCTATTGCCAGACACATAGCTTTGCCATTGTATCTACTGGATGAATTTCGTCTATTTTATGGCACAGGAAACTGAGGCTCAGGTGTACTAAATATCCATCCAAGGTCACAGAACTTATAAGCAGTGGACCCAAAATGTCAAGCCAGGTGGGATGGTTACAGAGCTTGCACTTAGTCACTCTGAAATACTGCCTATTTGTCTTCTAAAAATTAGCCTAGGAGCCCCACAAGGAGACCAACAAAGCTGAAAAATCTGAGCCTAGATGGTCCTGCAGAGACAGATGCACCAACTAAGGATAATGCATGGAGAGGAACTTCTCAGATGAAGCTGATTGGCAGCTCAGTCTCCATGTGGGTTTCCTAGTAAGGGGAGCAGTTGCTGCCTCTGTCATGAACTTGGTTGCCTGCTCTTTGATCACTTGGCCCTGGAGATGCGGCCTTACCAGGCCACAGAGGAAGAAGATCCAGGCAGTCCTGATGAGACTTGATAAGCTATGGGCAGATGGCAGAGGAGGAAAACTCCCCTTTTCAGTGGACTAGGGAAAGGGGATGGGGAAGAGGGAGGGAGGGTAGGACTGGGAGGAATTGAGGGAGGGGCTTCAATCAGAATATATCATGAATAAATTGTTAAAAAATAAAATTAAAAGAAAAAAATTAGCCTACTCACTTTTTGTGTTGTCTCTGTTAGTTTTATCATTGTCATAGCAAAATTTTTGATATAAACAACTCAAAGGAGTAAATATTTAATTTGGATGATTGTTTCTGAGATTTCTTCCATCATCCTTGGCTCTCTATATATTCGGGAGCCCATGGTAAAATGATATCAGTGTCATGGTAACATAAGAAGAGGAAGGCTAAGTTGGTGGTAGACAGGGAAGAAAGAGAGGGGGATAGATAGATAGATAGATAGATAGATAGATAGATAGATAGATAGATGATAGATAAATAGATAGATGATATAGAGAACAAAACAAAGAGAGGATGTGATATGCCCTTCAAAGATAGCCCCAGTAACCTAATTCCTTCAACTAGGTCCTGTCTCCTAAAGTTTTTAGAAGTTCCCAAGATAGCACTAGCAGCTAAGAAAGTATTCACTGGTTGAGCCTATGGGGGGCATTTTCTATTCCTGCCATAATATCTTCTCCTTCAAACATTACAGGAATGGCCACTGTCTTATGCCTCTGAACTTGGAGTGACCAGAGTATCTGCTAAGAAGACAGGAACTTCCAGCTGATGTGTATATCCTGTGGAAGAAAATATAGTTTGCTGTGCAGTTGACTGTGAGGCCAGATCATTATGTTTATTGGTGACAATCTTGAAAAAGTTGTCAAGACCCCAGCTTCAGCCACCTTCTTTGAGCCCTTCCAAGTGCCTCACAGCCATGGCAATATGTTGAGTATCTATGGAGAGTTCACAGGTCATCAGCTCCTCTCTGGAACTGATCTTGTGATCTCTTAGAGGGTGCCATCCTCGAAAGAATGCCCAGTCAACATTCCTACATTGGCTGCAAAATCAAGGTCTTCAACCAGACTTCGACACTGAGAACTGCTCTCAGGGGCAGTCTCCACATTTCCTGCCTCTTGTCTATGGCAACTTCAGACTTCTTACCCCAGGGGCTGGACAACATGTTGATTGTTTTGTTAGAGACTAGTTTGTACCAAAGGTTGTACCAGTCACACTCCACTAATGAGAAACAATGTGGAGACAAGATCAGCCTGGTCCAGGAAGCTAGCCTAGCTGGTAACAACCTTGTTAAAGAGCCCGATAAATAAATAAGCAAGCCTTCCAGGCTGTCCTGTCCTCTGCAGATGAGCTGAACCAGCTGGCCTCAGAGAGAAGCCCTGTATTTTGTTAACTGGAAACAGATTATCAAACTCAATCAATGGAGCATGGCCTTGTAACGTATAAAAAAGAGAATTTGGGGTGAGAATTTGTTCAGCAAAGGTCAGGCAGCAGATGTCCCAGAGCTTGGCATGAAAGTGTTCTGATGGGTAAAAATAATTAAAAAGAAATCTGGGACTCTCATTTTTTAACTTTCCTTATGGATCTTTGACAAAAATTTTAGGAGATTCTATGGAGTGTGTATTGTCAGTATTTTAATCAGCTTCAGCTGTCAAAACTCTTGTAACCCGCCTCTTCTATTTAAACTGTATCTTCTAGGCATAAAATAATTAAAGGCGCAGGGCCATACAGTAGCTCAGAGCCCTTGCAATGTGGCAGAACTGTATGGATAAAAGGTATTATTTCAGGAAGTTTTAAATATAAATTTCGTTTTGTCAGAAGGCTGCAGGGCACACATTTTCTGTACTGTCAATCTTGATAGTAACAATATTTATATTTCAAATAAAAAGATTAAATTTCAGTCTTATGTGTTTCTGGGTTTTGTCAAAATTTTTTAAACCAGTTTATCGTGTGTCTTGGTATGTCACCATACTATGTTTTTTTTTTTGACAATACTTTTGTTTTATTGAATGGTTATATCTTTTACTGTCAATCTCAGGGTTGGAATAAGGAAACCAGACAGCCCAGCCTCTTGGGTTTGGTTGTTTTTACAAACAAATGACTTGTTTCCGTACTTTGTTGGAGGTTCTGTGAAAGAACTGCAGAACAAGGGAATCAAACAGGGAAATAAACAGTGCAGACCGTGTGTTCTGTGGACTGTTTGAACTGGCTTTGAGCTTTTCACCTGGAGTCACGCACGTGCTTTTTCATTTCAGCTCTCACAAGCACACAAGGGCCAGTCCAGGTCAGCTGAGCTCCAGGAAGGAGCTTCGCTGGCGAGTGACTGTGCTGCTGGCTGCTTTGTGTCAGAGCTTGTTAGCTGCTAAAATGCCCCATTGCTCCAAAGGGGCTGAGGCAGTCAAGGGAGTTCTCTGAACCACAGGAGCTGATGAGTCTCAGGGTTAGGGGACTACCTCAATGTTCCACTCCGCAGGCTAGCGTGAAGGGAAAGAGAGGCGGGAATCATTTTGCCATCAGTGGGAGCTCTGGACTTGCACACTGTAAAATGAAGAGTCTTGCCCTTCAGAATGAATGTGTGAGCCCTTTTCGAAGTCAACAAACTCCACAGGGAGGCTCCATCTTCTCTGTAATGGCAGATATATGGACAGAAAGGTACTTCTCTGCACCGCTGTAGACATAACCAGTCAATCTCAGCATTTTACACTGAGCCAGATGCCTCTCCATAATGCTTTTCAACGGAGTTCCCCATGCAGCCAGAGCCAACCAACCAGAGTTGATAGTCTGTCTTTGTCTTGCCAAGCCCCTCAGCTAAGAGAAAGACAAATGACCAGTCACATGGGTACCTGGAAGTCATATGACTTAAGAAATACTTGTTTTTATTCAATATTTCACTGGCCCAAATACATCACAGCATAACCATGCTTTGGTTCACCAACTTTTTCCTATCCTGACCTCACCATGTTCATCTCCAGTTTTAAGAGGGGAAAGTAAGCCTTAGGCTCTAAGCCTTAGAGGAAATAAGAAGCTTATCAAGGGGGCAGATCGTCACAAGCAACGCAGATTCAACTGAACACCAGTCTTCTAATTCAATATCCCATACATAGGGTTCTAAGCATGTTAATATTAATACAGAAGGAAAAAAAAGGTTGAAGAGATGGCTTAATTGGTAAAGTGCTTGCTCTGCATGCATAAGAACCCACATTTGATCCCTGGAAACTTTGCAGAAAGTTGGGTATGATGATACCTACGTGTAATCCCAGCACTGGGGAGCTAGAGACATGAAGATTCCTGGTGTTCACTGGCCAGCTAGTCTAACTTATGTGGTGAATTCCAGGCTGGTGGGGGACATTATCCCCCAAACCAAAATGTATGGTGTCAGGGAAATAGGAACTGAGGGTGGTCTCTGGTCTCAACACTAATGTGTACCCATACAAAGGAATGAACACACACACACACACACACACAGAGAGAGAGAGAGAGAGAGAGAGAGAGAGAGAGAGAAAGAGAGAGATAGTGTGAGAGAGAGAGGAACACTGGAGAAAGAGATATTAAAATGATAGAATACTCAATTCAGGCACACTTGTTGAAGGAATCATTTTCCTCACTGGCTGTCTGAAACACATTGTCAAGGCACTTGCTTGAACACCTAGGGCTACAGGATGTAGCCTTTGCAAGTAGAAAGCCTGTCCACTGCATGCTCGTCACATGTTACACTGCACATGGCATGGAAAATGAAAGCCTTGTCTGCATCTGAGCCCTTCCTCCTTGTCATGCTAGATCCACGCTTCTTTGTATCTGGTTGTGTTAAAGGTGTTAGTGGTAAAGGACAATTTAAGTAAAAGAGGAAAGGAGATAAGATAGAAAGGTGAGAGGGTGAGGTGGGAGAGAATTCTGGTCCACATAAGATCAAAAGTGGGAGTAGAATATTGTCAGTGAAAGCAGACAAATCCCTTTCCTGGAGTCACATCTCTTTGTCTTTTGTGCCCAACACTACCATCTCCCCAGCCTCTCTCTCATCACCTTATTTTACAATATAGGATCCAAACATGGAAAATCTGATATTCTCAATGCTCACACTCAAGGCCTTGCATGTGTTTGTCTCCAGTCTACATTTCCAACAGGGTGGATATGATGAGTCAGTCCAGCTGTCAAATACATCTTTCTGGGTAGAGTGGGTACTTTGAGTCCAGATGGACACAGCTATTATGGCAAGGACCAGGGACTTCAGTTGACATTAGCATGTTGTGGGGAGAGGTCCTCAGATAAAGGTTGAAGGATGGATGAACAGAGGATGAAACTATAACTAAATGATGCAATTATTTAGTAGATAAGACAATGGGAGGGTCTGGAGCTTTTGCTATGTGAGGCAGCATCTCATGAAGCCCAGGCTAACCTCAAACTCTCTGTGTAGCTGAGGATGACCTTTCTCCAGCTCCCCAGTGGTAGGATCATAGGTCTACCTATGATCAATTTATGAGATAATAGGAGTGGAACCTAGATTTCTGATGCTTTCTAGGCAATCAGGTTACCATCTGAACTACATCACCAGCCAGGAGGCTCCTTTTGAAACTATAGCCTTTTGTCACATGACATTCATCCTACGAGGTGCTTCCTATATCTACCTCAGCACAACAATTGCACAGTCTTATTATTTCTAAATGCAGGTTTGTTTTGCTAGTTCTGGGGGTGGGAGGACTATCATCATGGCAGAGCCGACAGCTCACTGAATGCAGTGTTGACAGATCAAGGGTATGTCCGGTGTGTAACATAAAAGAAGAGACACTCCCCAAAACTCCTGGAGGGGACATTGTTAAACCCCAGTTTCATAACCAGAAACTCACAGGGATTTTAGCCATTAATGCAGTTTTCTAATAGGTGATTAATAGTCCTGAAATTACCTGCAAAGGAAGGTTTAACTAAGGAGAGCCAAAAATGAAAAAGAAAAAAAAAAAAAAAACCTCATTCATAAGCCTAAGGAGTACAATGTCCCCAGGCAGTATGGGAAGTTCTCCTCCATTTAGACAAGTATGACACAGCCCATTAGAGTCCACTTCCACCCTGATGCTCAGGGCTTTCTTGGGAAACTTAGTAACCTGTGTTGTGAAAAACAAAGAGAAAGGCAAAATAGGAGACAAACAATAAAAGAAAAAGAAAGAAAGAAAGAAAACAAAGCAACATTGTAATTGGATGGATGGAATCAGACTGTGGACTTGTCAAGTGAGCATGTTCCAGTTTCTAACAATGACACAAAAAGAAAAAAAACAGGAAGACATGAGGGTCCTCAGCAAACACAGAAGTGACGGGACTCCTATCCAAACCGTCAAAAAGGAACATAGACACAGCTCTAACAGAGCCTTCAAAACAAGTTAAGGTAGGCAAACCCAGCCCAGCTACCCGTGGGAAGTCCGGTCTGAGTACTTATCTAATCACAGGCCCTATCTGCCCCCAAAAGGAGATATTATGAAATTTGAACAGACAAACTCTGCTTTGAAAAAACAATAAATAAATAAATAAATAAATAAATAAATAAATAAATAAATAAATAAATAAATAAATAAATGGGAAAAAATAAGAAAATAAAATTCATCAATCAATAAAATGACACAAGTTCAAGAAGACAAAAGTGAAAGTTGCTCTGGTCCTAAAATCTTGGTTAGGGATGGGAGTGTAGCTCGGTGATAGCATGTCTGCTTAACATGTAAAAGGTGTGAGGATCAGTCCCAGCACATGTGCACATGCATGCACATTTGCTTGCACACAAAGACATGCACACACACACACACACACACACACACACACACACACTCACACTCACGCATACTCATACATACACTCCTCAAAATAACTAAAAGACTATTAAAGCCAGGCTTAAGGGGGGGATTTATTTTTCTATTAGGACCACTTATTATAGGGAGAATAGTGCCTACAACATAAAAATGAACATAGAAAATGAAGACCCAGCTTGGCGGGGGGCTGGGAGGAAAAGGATCAACGGAAAAGAATAGAGTGGGGGCGCAGTATGTAGAACCTCGACTCTGCTGCGAACTGTTATTGACAGTAGCAGCAAATTAATCAAGAAGCTCGCTGGTTTGATGATAAGGAAGCTGTCACTCTCCCTGCGGAGATTGGCACAACTCACGACGTGGGTATAACTGATGTCTACACCACGACACCCAGAATCTGTCCCAGAATCTGGGTGAGAAGAGCTGATAGGAGCCTCAGATGCAGACATGAAATGCCAGAGAGGGGAGGATGCAGATGGTCACAGATGTTCTTAGATAAAATAAGATTTTTTTTTTAATTATTAAAAAGCTGTTTAACAGATGCCACAGTTAACAAAGGAATGGTTCAGGGTGCACATGTTGGTTTGGGAGGGATATCTGAGTTAGGCTGGGCTTTGACAAAAGGCCTTCAACACACTAAAAGGCATCCTCCTGGTGTAATTTTGTGTAAGGACATTATGGCTTCCTCCAGAGAAAGCCTGTCTTTTTTTTTTTTTCTTTTTTCTTAAATGACTATGTCAGCTCAAAGAAGATGGTGTGTACTCAAAGGGTCAGATCCTTGCCCATGCCGAATCTTGTGGGGTCTTGATTTCTGATGATACAGAAAAATAAGGAAATGGAGGTGGAACCATGTCGACCACACAGAGAGCCTTTCAGTATCAACTTCCGGTAGTAGGTACACCATCAATGGGCTATGGGATTGCCAAAGGGAGTCCCAGGTGGCACACAGGCACGGAACTACACAGAAGGTTCACGCAGGATAAGGGACATACACTGAGGGAGATGGGAGGCCAAATCTGATCTGCCATGTAAATAAAGTTTTATTGACATGCAGCCAAAACCTTCTTTCACATGCTGCCTATGGTTGTCTTTGCTAGCAATAGCAAAGATGAATCACTAGACAGAGACTTTGAAGCCCACAGAGTTAAAATCTTTACTCTCTGCCTCTTTATAGAAACAAACAAAGCCAGCAAATTGATGAGCCATGCTGTAGGGTTTCACTCTCAGGGCCAGCTCTCTGTTAGGAAAACCTTCCTCCCTCCCAAGGTAGCAAGTTGAATACGATTTTATTCATGGCTCCATTTACTTTCTCTTCTTTCAGCAAATTTTTATTAAGCCCCACCCCACTCCACTGAACTTTTTTTTTTTTCTTCTTTCTGTAAATACTTCAAAGGTATACAGCCTCTATAATCAAAGGTAATGTCCTGGCTGGAAAGATGACTTACCAGTTAAGAACACATACAGTATTCATGACAGGGGGCTCACAACCTCCTAAAACTTCAGCCCTGGGTATCCAAAGTCACTTTCATAGGCAACTGCACTCTTGTGCACATATCATCATATAGATACACATGCATACATACAATAAATAATGAAAAATAATCTTCAGAAAAGGGCTTCATTTATGACAAGTAGTTAGTTTTATCCCCATTGTTCCCGAAGTGTCTGGGATGACTATTACTCTGGGAATCAGGTTACATTTACTAAGCTTTTTCTGTGTATGGTAAACTGGTGACAAGGCCTTGGCCTGAGCAACAGCCTCTACTTCAAACCTTGCAGCATGTGCAGCCATCATAAGTGTTTGACAGATGAAAACACTGCTGTGTGTGGACATGTTGTCAATTATCCAAACTCATGATCAGAGAGTGATGGGTTCCTTAATGAAACCTCATTTTCTTTTCCAGGAGCAGAATTCATGTTCTTAGAGTCCTTCAGTGCCACTCAATGCATTCCTTTGCTTCACCTGAGAGTCTCTGACCTGGCAGGCAGAAGGAGGGCACGGGAGTAGCAGCTGCTTCTGAAAACTGTGTGTTCTAACCTAACCTCAGTCTTGTCTGGTCTTGGGCTCAGAAGGTGTGTCTAACGCTCATTATATGAGTGATGCATTCTGTCCACAGTGATGCTGGGAAAGCCACTCCATGACTGGCTGCCACAGTTGCCACAGGTTTATTCTTCTTTCATGTGAGTAAGGATCAAAGGGGATCTAGGGGACGTCAGACAAAGAACAGAACCCAGCTACCTCCTCTCCAGTCTCTCACTGCTTCCCCCTAGGAGCTATCTACAAAGTTTCTGCCAGCCACGTAATTCCCCATGCTTTCATGGCTGCCTGTCATGCCTCAGACTCCTGACACATTTTAGCCTCTCCAGCCTGAGTTTCCATTCTGATTCTTTCCGAAGTTGAGGACACAGGAGTTGTTTAGACAGCAGATAAAGCTGGTTTGACAAAGCAATTTTAAGACCAAAAAGGCCCAATCAGCCCCCTGAGGCAAATGCCTCCCCCGATCAATCTCTGTGGAGCTGGATGGCCGGGTCTGTTACATCACTGTCAGCGTTCTTGTATCCACAGAGGAGAACTTCCGCCCTCTCCCCAAACCTCCAAGATCTCTCCTTTCAGAGCTAAAGAACCAAAATCAGGGAGAAAGCAGGTCTTCAGGCCACGAGTCAACACAGCTTCCCAAAAGAGGAGCGAGCCTTTCCTAGAAGCTCCGGTGTTCACTGCACCCACTTGCAACAGAAGACTCAATGCATTACATCTTTTTTTTCTTTCTTTCTTTTTGTTACTTTTATTTATGCAGGGCCAGGAGGCATTCTTACCAAGGTTTGTAGGTGGAGGTCTGAGGACAAACCTGGGGGAGCCAGATCTATCCTTCCACCACATGGGCATGGTGTTTAAATTTTATGTTTTTTTTGTTTGTTTCCCCTCCTTAAATAGCTTATGTGCATCTAGGGAAACCACTCCAACCGCAGCACTGAAAGGGAGCTTGGTAGTCCAAAAGAGAGTCCCTACCTGATTGGATCATCATCAATAGACTTTTTTTTTTTTTTCCTGGATAGGTCTCACTTGTAGCCCTGGCTGGTCTGGAACATGCTATGCAGACGATGCTGGCCTTAAACTCATAAAGGTCCACCTGTCTGTGCCTCATAAGTGCTGGGCTCTAAGGTGTGCACCACCATGCCTGGTATCAGTAGACTTCTTAGAAACTTCTTCAGTGATCCAAGATGACTATGATTTTTCACTGGGAATCTTGCTGATACAGTATGGCTTCTGGCCAGCCTGTGGCTTTCCTTTGACCATGTTACCACCTAACAACATTTCAGATCGCAGTTTCCATGCCCCTTAGGGAAGGCAGCGAAGAACTGATGAGAGGTCCAGGATAGAAAAATGAGGGGAGCTGTCCCCTTAGTTGATGGTGCCTTGATTTGGAATGCCAAGAGAAGTTGGGGAGTGTAGGTCAGAATGCTCTGGCTGTGCATCTTGGCTTGGGACCTAACAGGGTCTGTATTCAACTCCCAGCCATAGTTGATCTTTTTAAGTTCCTTCATAAGTTTCTAGAATTATTAACTTCAACTCCAACATGTATCATGAGTTTATACAGCAAGAGAGTCTTGACAATGCCCAAGGACTGACCCAGAGTTACGAAGCAGCACTGACTGTTTAGGATGACAGCCAGTACCACAGTCTGGCTCAGGCCCTAGCACAACTGGAAGGTTGGAAAAGTTTGATTTGAGCCTGCTTACTTATCCTCTCAACTCCACCATGCTTCTTTCCTCTCACTTATTAAGTTTGTCAATCTTTGGAATGTACAGATAGGAATGTTCAAATATCAGCCATTTCTTTCCATTTTATTTGTGGTCTTTACCATTTAGTTATAGCTAATACTTATTTCTTTAATAATTTCTTTCAAGTGCCTTTCTTGTTTTAGGTCTATTGTTTCTTTGTCATATTCTAAGCATTGATACATGAATTAAACACATGCCCAGACACGTAATAAAGTTAAACAGAAAGTTGATGCACCAGTTAAACCATCTTGGGTACCAACTGATCATTGGATGTCCTAACTCAGGAATGGGGTGCCACCATCCTATCTAGAGAACTCCACGAGGTGGAGCAAATGTCTCTTTGCTATCCAAACAGCAGCCTCTAGTCACACGCAGCTGTTAATACCTAAAATGCTTCAAATAGAACTTTAAAATAGAATCGTTACATTTAATTTTCATTAACATAAACTTACATTTAAACAACCATTTAAACATGGATTAGTTAGACTTACATGGCTCTGACTAAATACCTAAGAAGCAAATGAAGGGAAGGAGGATTTATTATTGCTCATGGTTTCAGGGAACACAGTCCCTTGTGGTAGAGACTGCATGGTGTAAGAGCAGGAGACAGCGGCTTGTGTCACATCAGTACTGAGCCGAGAAGCAGAGTGCTTGGGTTGGGCCGGAATCCATAAAGCCCTAATCCTCCAGCTTCCTATTTCTTCTGGTCTGACACTTCTCTGAAAGTTTCTACTATCTCCTAAAACTGTGCTGCCAGTTGGGAACCAAGTATTCAAATGATGAGCCAGGGTAGAGTTGAGGACACTTCATATTCAAATCATAATGTGTCCCTTGATGAGCAGCAAACATATCAGCCTAAACAGTTCTACTAGAAGTTGTGAGCCTTGGGCCAGACACTGTGTGAGTGCTTTATAAATTTAAATATTGGTGTTTTTTTTTCTAGTCTTTTATAAGACCCCAGAAGATAAAATTGACCTCATCCTATGGTAGGCACAGGTTGAGGAGGGGGCTATCTCCCATTTCATGTTTAAATATAGAAATGAGGCCATCCTCGTTTATTTACAGCAAAAGGAGAGAGAGGCTAGTGAGTAACTGTCAGCCAATCCCAACTACATTCAAGATTTAAAAGGGTGACATTTCTGCTTTTTTTTCACTTCCTCTTTCAAACACCCAGCCCTCCTCATTAACCAGATATCTTTATTCTCTAAATATTTACCACCCAAACGAAATTTACAGTTTAATTTGCTGTATAAAATCATTTATTGACTGATAAACCTCATTACTAAACCCCGGCACAGCCCCTGGTACTCCCGACAGTTTTAATTCGTGTAGCAGCAGGCTACTGCGAGAGAAAAACAATCCTGTCAAATTAACGGCGGGGGTCTAAATTATTCAAATACACTAAATCCATGCAGAACCGTTCCCCGGCTCATAATTTTTCTGTCGGAGCCAACAATTAACCGGCAATATTCTAACTTAAACAATGACAGCCATTCTAAAAGAATTCTGGGAACAGTGTACATTCTACCTTCCCATGTTCCCATGTATCTTTCTGCTGCCGGGACACCCAAAGAGTGACCTTGGAGAGAGCCCATTTAAGAGGCTTTCTCTGCCAATGCTTCTCACCTCTGTGGAGCTCAGGGTCCCCTTCCTCCTTTTTTCCTGTCCCAAAGGTCAGAGGCTACTGTTTGGACATCAAGGTGTGTGTGTCTATATCCCTAGCAGGTGTGCGTTAGGCTGCAATTAGCTAATTGCCTGTGATTCTCCCTGCTTGTGGGAGAAAGGGGGGCTTCTAGTTTCTGCTCTGCAATGGTAACCAAACTAATTACTAAGCTGCTGATTTGGAAGACAAGCCCACCTAATTCAGCCTATGAGACAGAAACTACCTAGAAAAAAAATAATACTAAGAAAGTGATCTTAGCTTTAGAACAACATCTTTAGAGGAGGGAAAAATCACTCCCAGTGTATGGAGTCTCAGACACGGTCTATCCACTGAGTGGCAGTGGCTGTGGGTAGTCCCTGTGAATTCATCTAAATCTCTACAGTTTATGAGCCTTAACAACGGTGAGTGTCCAGGTGTGACACCTAGTGCCAAAGTTCTTAATGGGGTGAAGTAAGAGGCTAAGGAGATAACTCAGTTGGTAAAGGGCTTATTATTCAATGAGGAAGACATGAGTTAGATACCCAGGAACCACTACTAAAAGTAATCTTCAGAGTATAGCCTCTGCAATACCAGATAGAGAAATGAGGATTCCTAGGATTCTTGTCAGATTAATGAGCTTCAGGTTTAGGGAGAGACATTGTTTCAAAAAGGAAAGTGAAGAAAGGTTGAGGAAGACATTCAGCTCGCACACACACACACACACACACACACACACACACACCACAATGGTGATTGTGACTGTTCACTCATGAATTCATTTGTTAAAATAAGTTGAATGCTGACTGCCAACTATCTCTCAAATATGTGGTACCCAGGAGTATCTAGGTACTAAATGCATGAAGAGACATGAAATAAAGAATGCTACATCAAAGAAGCCATGGCCAGCCCTGTAGGCCAGGCTTGGTGACAATATATGAGCAGGACCGCCCCAAGAATCCTGTTACAGACACAAATGAACGAACTCAGACACACTGCTCTGGAATCTCTGTGCTAAACACAGAAATAGACTGTCTCAAGTCTGCCCAGTTCAATTCTTAGCACTTCTGGGTTTGAGAACATCTGTTTCTCTTTTGTCCGATGATGACTGCAGATTAGAGAGTGCCAGGCAATGAGGGCCTTAATAAAAATGCCAGTGTCAATAGTACAGAGAAAACACCAACAGATATTAGGCAGGGTCATGCTTGGTAGCACACACAGGGTCCCTATCAAAGGCAGCACAGAGCTGAAAACCTGGGGCAGGCTTGAGACGAGTCCATCGGCTTGCAACAGTTCCAAGAGTCCTCTTTGTATTTTCATTTTGAGTAGACCAATCACTGGGGCTGGTGAGGCCAATCCCCTATTTTTATAGTTTTATTTGTTCTATTAAATATTTTGTCATTTAGAACTTTTAACCATTTGGGAAATCTGTAAAGGTAGTATAAGGTCTTCTGTATCTTACACCCAACTCTATTTAACATTGTACATTATTTTATGAGTGGCTTTCCTCACCGCCCTGACATAATGCCTAGCAAAAGCAGCCTCAAAAGGAAGGTTTTATCTGAACTCACAGTTCAAAGGTACGCTCCATCTTGGCAGCACAGTCATGACGGCAGGAGCATGACACAGCTGGTCACGTGACGCTCATAGCAAACAGAAGATACATAATAGTCGTGTTCAACTTGCCTTTTCCTTTTTAATTCAGTCTCGTACTCCAGGCCATGAGTTGGTGTTATGTACCATTAGGGTAATTCTTGCTGCACCAGTTAACCCACCATAATAACCCCTACACAGGCATTCTCAGCTGTGTCTCCTGGGTGATTCTAGATCCTGTCAAGTTGACAGTTTTAACCTTCACAGCTACTGTGATGTGTTCGTGACAGTTAATGAAGCTCTATATCTATTGAGAGTTCCTTAGTTTTTCCTTAGTCACATCCATGTCCTATCAATGATGATACTTTACATTTAAGATATATATATATAATATGTATGTTATTTAATATTGTATATTATTATATAACACATTATAATATAATAAATATACACATATTTACTATTAATGTATAATACATAATAGTATATATTATTTAATATATAATATATTTACACCTGTGTTTATAGCTACTACATCTATGTGAGTATATGCATCAGTCCATAGCAATACTCCCAAATAGCCCATAATCTCATGGATCATTCCAACTTTCCCTTCTGGCTCTCTATCACCTTCAATCACAATATTAAGAAGCCTCCATCACTTGCACCTGTTTATTTTATTTGTTCAGTCTTGGTGTTACACATCTATCAGCTATCATTTATCTATCTATCTATCTATCTATCTATCTATCTATCTATCTATCTACCAGCATCTATCTATCTATCTATCTATCTATCTATCTATCTATCTATCTATCTATCTATCTATCACTTTTTTGCATCTATGTCTGTCATCTATCAATGGTTTCAGAATTTGCACCCTGATGCAGCTCCTTTTGATGTCATGTCTCTTATAACCAGAAGAATGTCTCTGATCTGAGGTACATGTTGGGCACAAGCTTTCCAGAACTCCGTTTGTATTAGAGATGCCGTTACTGCCCTGGACACTGTCTTCCTGTCTCATACCCGTCCTTTTAGGCAACAGCTCATCATGCATTGGCAACAGCTCCAGAGTTTGCCCCCAGGTCTGTCTCAGCTGCCCTCAGCAACCACAGTAGAACACTGAATTCTGTTCAGGAATAATCCACTCACAAGTCAGCTCAAGGATAGGGTTACCGGGGATGAAGAGTGACCAGGCCACTCTGTAAAGTACTGAGGGGGAAGCCTGGGTCCTTGTTCCATTTATTATTGTCACTTCTCTGAGTGTCACCAAATGAGGTAACATGATATGCGGCAGTGTCTCAGAGGGTAGAAGTGTTTCCTAGCCTGGGACAGCTGACACAGCTTCTCAAAGTGGGCGGTCATTCAGCTGAGCCCTGAAGCATCTATTGGGAATCTAGGTGCAGCCTGGGTGCTGAGGACTTTAAGGAGGAGAGGACAATGCAAGGTTACTAATCTCCCGGAGACCCCAGCTAAGCAAGAGAGTCAGGCATTTAATAGCCTAAGTGGCCATTAATCAGGTGGGGAAAAGATGTGTCAGTCCTGAAATTGTGCCTTCAAGAATTTCCTTTCTTTCTCACGTCTCTGTCTCTACCAAGTTCCTGTGGGAAGATCTCTGGGAATATTTCAAAGCCCTTAGCTCACTCAGAGCTCTGTGCCTAATGCATGTGCATCAGTCAGAGGGGGAGGGGAGGGGACTAGGATACCGGTGGGACCACATGCATTTGATCCTTTTTTATATGTAAATGCGACTTTAAATAATATTTTGTAATGACCTGCATTCCTGTTAGGGGATATCTCTTGATGATTAAGCTTTCTCTCTGCAATTACGACAGCCTAGTGATCTTGTTAATTAATGCCAAAGAGGGCTTTTCGGCACCTCATTAAAGGTTTTCCCTTTCCAGGACACCCAGTGCTCCCGTGCGCAACCAGGGGCAGAGAAAGCCATTTGCCTGTGGGTGGAAACTCATCGTTTGATCCTCCACTTCTTCCCTCTGCCCTCCTCTCACTTTTTTTGTGGCATTCCGTCCTTGTTTTGTGCTCTCCTTAATTTCTCTCTTCTTCAGCTCTCTCTCTCTCTCTTTTATCTCTCTATTCCAAAATGTAGTTGCTTCTGGTTCTGAACTATTTTAAATAAACTAATTAATGTTCTATTTTCCTGGAAGGATAGGTTCACATTTTATTTATTCACCTTTTGCATTATTTTTTTAATTTATTTGTGTGTGTGTTCATGTGTGTGTGTTTAACATGCCTCTTTCTGTGAGTGTATGTGTGTGGAAGCCAGAAGTGGACATTAGATGACTTTTTTTTTTTAATCACCCTTCACCTATTTCTTGAGACATGGTCTTCCATTGAACTCAGAACTCAGATTGGCTGGCCATCAAGCTTTAGCATAGAGCTTTATCTTTGCCCTGGGTGTTGTGGTTATGGATATGGGCTGTTTAGTCTGGCCTTTACAGGTGAGGGCAAGGGATTAGAACCTTAGCTTTCTTGCCTGCAGGACAACCACCTACCAGCGGAGACATTTTTCTGGGCCACAGTTTTGTATTTATTTCAATACTCTCCATTGGATGTATTTTGGCTGAGAACCTTCATTGTTTCAAGCTCTTTTCTAAACACTAACAGATGGTTACCAAAGAGACACCTTTGTTTTGTCCAATAAAAATAACCACTGATGAAATTATGGTTGAAGGGCCCTTTGCATTTTGCTAATGCTGTCTACCTTACTGCAGAAGATTGACAGATCATTGGTAGTTAATGTCCTGAAGACCAAATCTTAACTTCTGCTCACTTTGTAAAAACATATTTTATTAGAACCTAGACACAGCCATCATTCACACATTCCTCATGGCTGCTTTGGTGCTCCAAGGGCTGAGCAGGTAGACTGAAGACATTTTTGGTCCCAAAAGCCTAAAACATTCACATGTTGTTCTTTACAAAGTTTGTTGACTCTGATAACTTCTATCATTGGAGATTCTGAATCCATGATGAATTTAAACTATGAAAGCAGCCATGCTAAATTATTTTTTATCTTTCCTGCCCCCCAGTGCATTCGATCTTAGGATATTCCCTCAGTTCATTTTTTTTTCTTTCAGTTATAAATGAGGGTCTCACTGTGCAGCTCTGGCTGGTCTGGAACTCCCTACGTAGACCAGGCTGGTGTCATTCTCACAGAGATCCATCTGCTTCTGCCTCCTGGAAGCTGACATTAAAAATGTGCACCACAACACCTGGCTCAATTCACTTTTAAAAAAATGGATTATTTTGGGAGGGTTTTCCCTGCTAAGACCTCTCTGTTAATGTACTCTTTCTCTGCTTGATGCCACATGGGTCACCACTGGAATTCTTGTCTTTTGACTAAGTTCTGTTAGTAAAACCAAACATGTGACTCCTGGAAATTGTAATCCAACTCCCCTTTTGACCACTGTGAACATTTTCAACAAGGGCCTAGACAGGTGGAGACTTCCAAGTCTCCTCCGATGGGGGAAGAAGGCTGACTGGTTTCTCTGTGGGTTTATGCCGTTGCCTCATCTGACACAAAGGAAACCCACTGGGCTTATGTTTAATTTTTTCTGAGCCATTGTTGAAACTGACATGGCTTTCTCCTTATGGTTTTCTCAGCCTATATATATGACCCAGGACCCCTGTCTGGCGTGATATTGTCCCGTGGGGACTGAGCCCTCCTACAGCAAGCATCAGGAAAATTCTGTAGACTTGCCTACAGACCAGTCTAACAGAAGAACTTTCTCAATTGATCTTCCCTCTTCCTGGATGACCCTAGGTTATGTGAGGTCAACAATAACAGTAAAATTCAAGCCAAACTACTACCACCACCCACACCAAAAACCATAACAACCAAAACAACACACAGGTATAACGATGGTACCTGATGATTATTTGATAGTAAAATGGGGAAAGTAGGGACCTTCTCTAGTTGTTGGTAGAGAGGGAAGTCAGATTGATATAACTTATAAGAAAGGACTAATCAGCTAGCTATTGCTGGTTCTGAAGAGAAGGAAGTCATGTGCAACAAGAAGAAAGTTGAGTGTAGCCCACTGCGTATCCATCCTTCAACCACAAGGTACTAACCTTTGGCAACAGTTGAGCATCCTTGAAGTTCCTCTTTGCTTAGACCTTGCTAGGACACTGGGAAACTAATAAAAAGCCCTTCAGCCTCAAAGTATTCCTGTTCAACAGAACTGAAGGCTGCCAGATGTGCTTTGTTTAAACCGGTAGGTTGGTAGTCAAGTAAAGGGACCCAGATTTCCTGAGTCTCAGAGTTTGAAAGTCCCCTGGGCGCATGTTGGACATACTGTAATGGAGAGAACAAAACTGAGTCAAGAAGCACAGGTGAGGGTGGGCCTTCAAGCAGCCAGGTGTGAAAATAGAAGCTGGCCTTGGGATACATTAGAAGACATTGTTCCAAGGCCAAATTGGACAAGAGGGACCAATCTGAGCAAGTGAGACCAATTTGGAAAGGCAAATTACCTCCGTGGGTAATGAGCTTGCTTCTACTCAGAGTGCATTAAAGTCCACCTGGGCAGAGGGTGGGGCTAAGCTGGGAGCTGAGTGAGGCAGATGGACCACTGAGGATGCAAAGCAAGGAAAAGTTTTGGATAGGAAAAGAGCAAGACACAAAGAGCAACTCCCACCAGGAAACTGCACTTCAGCTAAGGCCTGAAGAGTGGATCCCAGTGGAAGAGTAGTAGCTGCAGCAGGGAGGAAGCACACAGGAAGCCCCACCACCACACAGCACGGGAAATGAATACCAAGCAGAAAGAACCAGGGTGTGAGGCATCCCTCAATTCAGGGAAACAAACTTCCCTGGTCACTCGCAAGCTAAGCCTTCAGCTATGGCTTGTCAGTCACAAGGGTTTGTTTGAGCAAATGTGATGGCAAGTATGGCAGGAAGGCTCTGTTCATCGTCTGGATCTTGTTGAATGTATCTATCATCTCTCTATCAATCATCTATCTATCATCTGTATCTATTTATCTAATCTATCATTTGTCTACCTATCATCTAGATCATCTATCAATCATATATCAATCATGTATCTGTGATCTATCAATCTATCGCCTATCGTATGTCTCTGTATGTGTACATCTATCATCTTCCTATCCATCCATTTATCTATCTGTATACACACATATATCTATGTATATGTTTATATACACACAGTCTGATATTTACTGTTGAAAGCATCACTTTTCTGCAAGCAATTTTACTTTCTTTCATTTTTTTTTTTTTTTTTGGCTAAGAGATAACACAGGAATTAATGTTAGGGTTATTTTAATTAAACCACATTTATCACTGTTTTATTGATTGATCTTAGAAATATTTGAGTGGAAGAATGGGGATGGGTGAGAGACGCTCTGTCTATTTCTGATAAGTCCAGTCAGATAAGCTTAAAAGGGAAGAAACTCAGCAATTAATTTAAACAAGAAAGAAGCCAAAGAGTGGCTTTCTGCTTAGTGCTTTCATTGCCTTTTTTTTTTTTTTTTTTTTTTTTTTTTTTTTTTTTTTTTTTTTTTTTGTTTTTTTTTTTTTTTTTTTTTTTTTTTTTTTTTTTTTTTTTTTTTTTTCTGTATCCATGAGTGGAGTTAAGGCTAGTTTTTCTGCACTGAGTTAGGGAACTGTTGTGAACTTGTATGGCCCAATTGTCTGGAAATTTCTCATAGAGTATTCTCCTTTGAATAAAAACCTAAGACATGAGTGAGTGTTGTTTCTTGATATGACTCCCCTGTAGCAGGAATGAACATAAAATTTAAATATAATTTTCTTCGTAAAGCTATGTTATTTCCTCATACAAATATTCATGGATTTCACCAGAACACTAAAAGAAAGCCTGTTGTGGGGTCTGTGTAGAAGTCTGCCAACCTGCATATCCTCCACTGGAGGAGAAGGAGGGCCCTGGGGTCAAGTTTTAACCATTTTCTCTCAAACTTAATTTCCATGGCTTGGTTTCATAAAAAAGTAATTTCTATGATGGTTTTCTGGTAGCCATAATTGAAAGGGAAGATTCTCACCCAGAGAGAGCCTTGCCAGATAGCTTTCTTTGACATTGATATGTCTCTGCTTGGCCAGAAGCCACGGAGATAGATCCCCTCACTTTAGAGAGTTAATTGTTCTCTGCCAAGTCTACACACAAAAAGCTGAGAACCAAGGCAATTATGCAAATAAGAAGGAAAAAAGAAAAAAAAAAAAAACCATGCATATGCTCCAGTGAGCTAAGGCTTCAGTTGACAGTGGTCCTGACTTGACTTGTGCAGATAATTGCCCCAAGTTCTCCATGACCATGACCGCCCTGACAAGTGTGTGAGTTCTTCCATTCTTTTAAACAATGCTATCTTTTTTTTTAGCATATGTATCCCTTTACTGTAATATTTAATGCAAGGTAGCCAGTTTTATTTTATTTTATTTAGGTTTTTTCTTTTATTTTTTTATTGTTTTATTTATTTATTTATTTATTAGAGTTTAATCACTTTATATCCCAGCTGTAGCCCCCTCCCTCGTCCCCTCCTAATCCCACCCTTCCTCCCTCTTCTCCTCCTATGCCCCTCTCCCAGTCCACTGATAGGGGAGGTCCTCCTCCCCTTCCATCTGATCCTAGTCTATCAGATCTCATTGGGACTGGCTGCATTGCCTCCTCTGTGGCCTGGTAAAAAAAGGACAGAGGTGGATCCTGATGTCCTTTAGCCAGATACAAGTGGCTCTGGGATCAGACTGCATTTTAGGAAAATGATTTAGCCAAGCAGGAAGCAGAGAAAAATCTTGCAGGGGACACTGGGAACTGAGAGAGAAAGTGCTTCATTGGGTACCACTACTGTATTCTTACTGAAGAATTCCAGGGACCCAGGCTGAGGGTGCTCACTGGGGTCTTCAATCTTTCACATTTGGGTACAGATAACCTCTTCAGCTATGACAGTGCCCTCAGGCACACACACAGTGCCTTCTGCAGAGATCTAGCTGGCATCGTTCTATGGACAAATTTCAAGGAGAAGTCAGTGGAATGCCAACTCTACTTCTGAAGCCTCAAACCCCAAAACTTCATTTTTTCTGTTTCTTCAGCTCTTAATCAAGCTTATCCTTTCCCTTTCCTCCTTCCTTCCTTCCTTCCTTCCTTCCTTCCTTCCTTCCTTCCCTTTTTTTCCCTTTGTGACACTGTCTTGTTTGATCTAAAGGACTGACCCTGGGGGAGTGAGGTCATCTGTGCTATCTAGGGCCTTTCTTATGATGCTAAACTATTGTTTGCCAACTCCAAGCTAAGGTGGGACATTAGCCCTTTGACTTTGCCTTGCATCTTTCATTAATTTATTAAATTCAGAGACCCATATCTTCTTAGCTCAGGCACCCTTTCCCACCTAAAGTCTATAAATGTAAGGCTTTCCCTTTGTTCTCTGTGTTGCTGATATATCCTTACTACATCCCAGAGTTTTTAATATTTAAAATGGGTAGGTATCACGTAGCGCAAGCTGGCATCTAGCTCCAGTCACTGAGGGTGACTTTGAACTTATTATCAATCCTCTGACCTAACACTCCCAAGTGCTGGGATTTCCAATAGGGGCCACCACACCCAGTTTAAAACTGTCCTCTAACAAAAAACCCAGAATCTCCAAAACAATCCTGTACAACAACAGATCATCTGGAGGTATCTCCATCCCCGATCTCAAGTTGTACTACAGAGCAATAGTAATAAAAACTGCATGGTATTGGCATAAAAACAGAAAGGAGGATAAATGGAACCGCATAGAAGACCCAGAAATAAACCCACACACCTATGAATACTCGATATTTGACAAAGAAGCCAAAACCATTCAATGGAAAAAAGACAGCATCTTCAACAAATGGTGCTGGTCCAACTGGATGTCCACATGCAGAAAAATGAAAATAGATCTCTATTTATCACCCTGCACAAAACTAAAGTCCAAGTGGATCAAAGACCTCAACATAAAACCAGATACTCTAAATCTGTTAGAAGAAAAAGTGGGGAACAGCCTAGAACTCATTGGCACAGGAGACAACTTCCTGAACAGAACACCAACAGCACAGGCTCTAAGAGCAACAATCAATAAATGGGACCTAATGAAACTGAACAGCTTCTGTAAAGCAAAGGACACTGTCATCAAAACAAAACGCCTGCCTACAGATTGGGAAAGAATCTTCACTAACCCTTTATCTGACAGAGGACTAATATCGAGTATATACAAAGAACTAAAGAAGCTGAAAAGCAGCAAACCAAGTAATCCAATTAAAAAATGGGGAACAGAGCTAAACAGAGAATTCTCGACAGAGGAATATCGAATGGCAGAGAAACACTTAAAGAAATGCTCATCCTCATTAGCCATCAGGGAAATGCAAATCAAAACAACCCTGAGATTTCACCTCACACCCATCAGAATGGCCAAAATGAAAAACTCAAGGGACAACACATGCTGGAGAGGTTGTGGAGAAAGGGGAACCCTCCTCCACTGCTGGTGGGAATGTAAACTGGTACAACCACTCTGGAAATCTATCTGGCGCTTTCTAAGACAATTAGGAATAGTGCTTCCTCAAGACCCAGCTATACCACTGCTAGGTATATACCCAAAGTTTGCTCAAGTACACAAAAGGGATATTTGCTCAACCATGTTTATAGCAGCTTTATTGGTAATAGCCAGAACCTGGAAACAACCCAGATGTCCATCAACGGAGGAATGGGTACAGAAATTGTGGTATTTTTACACAATGGAATACTACTCAGCAATCAAAAAGGAGGAAATCATGAAATTTGCAGGCAAGTGGTGGGATCTAGAAAAGATCATTCTGAGTGAAGTATCCCAGAAGGAGAAAGACAAACTTGGTATATACTCGCTTATATAGACCTACAAGACATGATAAACATAATGAAATCTGTACACCTAAAAAAGATAATCAAGAGAGCAGACATGGGGTAAAATGATCAATCCTCATTTAGAAAGACAGATGGGATGTGCATTGAACGTATGACAGGAGTCTACTGAGCGCATTGGAAAGACTCTAACTAGCAGTGTTTTCAAAGCAAAGTCTCATGACCAAACCTTTGGCAGAGTACAGGGAATCATAAGAAAGAAGGGGAGTTAGTCTGATGAGGAAAGGATAGGAGCTCTACAAGGACCAAATATATCTGGGCACAGGGTCTTTTCTGAGACTGACATTCAACCAAGGACCATGTATGGTTATAACCTAGAACCTCTGCTCAGATGTAGCCTGTGGTAGCTCAGTAGCCAATTGGTTTCCCATAGTGAGGGGAACAAGGACTATTTCTAACAGGAACTCAATGACTGGCTCTTTGGCCTCCCCACCCCCCCAAGGGAGGAGCAGTCCTGTTAGGCCACAGAAGAGAGCTTTGCAGCCAGTCCTGAAGATACCTGATAAAACAGGATCAGATGAATGGGGAGGAGGTCCCCCCTATCAGTGGACTTGGAAAGGGGCACAGTGGAGATGAGGGAGGGAGGGAGGGACTGGGAGGGAATGAGGGATCGGGACACGGCTGGGATACAGAGTTAATAAAATGTAACTGATAAGAAAAAAATAAAATTAAAAAAAAAAACTGTCCTCTGTCTTAAAGCAAAGGTAAGGTAAGTGTTTGCATCTGAAGCTGAAAGCTGAAAAATGTTACCCTTTTCACTCTGGAGAAGAAACCTTCCAGGCAGGTAGGTGTGCTTATAACTCTACAGTTGTTGTTGTTGTTGTTGTTATTGTTTTACAAACTTAGTTAAGACACCACAGTTAAAAAAAAAAATAAAACCAAAACCAAAAAACAAACAAAACCACTTCGGTGATGGACAGTATTCATCTCTTTATCTCTAGCCTCCTTTTATAACACTAGTTCTGAAATACAGAGGATTTCCACTTTCTCATATACTTTTCTGCTTTAACTTTTAAACAGAAAGATCTCACTATATCTGCTTTTAATCTGTAGGCCTTTCTAAAGCTTTTGGCCCATGGCAATACAACTCTGCCTTGAATTTTTGCTTTAAGCTGATAAAAACATAACCAGGCCAAGCCAAATCAACAAGTGTTTGTTTAACACTTAATGCGTATCTTGATTACACAAGGTAAATGCTTCTAAACCACATACAGTGCTATTTGCTCAAGATAACTTTTTTTTTAAACCTTGCCTGTGGTGTTACTGGCAAATACAGTTAGTAAGGAAATGGCAAGAGAACTCCTAATGGGTTTGGGGGGTAGAAAGCACAATAGCTTCATATTTTGCTTCATGAAACATTCTTAGAAAATCTGAGTACACAGAGCTCAGGAACTGCCATTAAATAAAAAATGAAAGACTATTTCTTTTTGATTATAACTTCCTTTAAGAATATTTGAGTTTATCAAATTTTCTCAAATGTGATGTGTACAAAAATTCAGGGCACTTGTTTTGTGATCTATATGTACAGACACCCAGGAGAGGGCTTGGAAGGGAGTCGAGTAAGCTTCTTACTCTCACTGGGCAGAGTATTGTTTATTTCCACCTTTAATTGCCTCCTATATTCTGAGAGCCTTGACCAGCTCTCCCCAGCAGGTTGTGTCTTCTAGCCCCTGGCCACTTTCTGTTGTATTTATCTATTGTACTTCATGGATGGATATTTGTACTGTGGTTCTCTTCGGACAGGAATGATATGAGATAGCTCATGTAAATATATATATTCTTGCTTATTCTACTGACTGGAACACAATGATTAATCATTAATGCCTGTTGAGTTTACCTGAGTTTTCTTTATTGTAATATAAAGTATTTGAGAGAGGGAGGAGCGGGAAGGAGAATATATGGAGAGAGGAAATGGGGGAGAGGAGAAAGGGAGGGAGTGGGAGGAGAGGAAAAGGAAAGTGACTTGCTGTGATTTTTAAGTTTCATATCACATTGCAGGTCTTTTTCAGTTGAATACAGGAGGAGAAGAAATATAAAGATACTGACAGAGATGCCTCACTGAGTGAGTAAATGTGCTTGCTGCCAACCCTGGTGATCTGAGCTCAGTCTCTGGAATTCACATACTATAAGAAGAGAATCTATTCTTGAAAGGCAGTCTATAGAAAAGCGGCCTATGACTTCCATTGATTCACACACACACACACATACACACACACACACACAAATCTAATAAAATATTTTTTAAACTTTAAAGTAAAAAGCATAAAAAATAAATACAACTATCACTAGTAGAATTTACTGTTGAAAAAATAGAAAGTGTAACGGCTATGCAAAGTATAAGAAGCACTGACAATTTTTAAAGATTGTTAAGTATAAAGCTTATATTCGCAAATCACTTGTATTCTATATGCCAGCATCAAATAATTCAAAGATGGCACTAAGGCACTTGTAACATGAACAATTCCTCAGTTCAAAGACTGAGGAATAAGTTAGGTTCCTAGTCCTTGGGACTATCTCCTGAGTCTTAGTGCAAGACTGTAACCCTGAAAACTATAAAACATCAAAGACCTAAATGAATATAACAACATGGAAATTGCTACTGATACTACCTGTATAGTTCACACAATCTTGATTTTAAAACAGATGCACACATATACATTACATATGTGTGTGTATCATATATGTGTGTATATGTATGCATACATATATGCACACACACATAAGTTGTAGAAAAATTTGAAGGGTTAAGGTTAGGAAAAATAAATCCTGAGGAATAATACAAGAGGTGATTAACTGTTTGACCTGATTCAAGGCATGTTACAAAGCTGCAATAAACTAAACCATATGATGTTGGTACAAAGACATAAGTAAATGATACAGGGAAAATGGAGTTAGAAATTTCATAATCTTTAGGACCTAGAGGACTGTCCTGGATAACTTTAACCATCAAGTTGACACACCCTAACGTCATCAGAGAGGAGAATCTCAGTTGAAGATGGTATAGATCCCTTTGGCTTGTAGGCATTTCTATGGGTACTGTCTGAATTGTTAATTGATAGAGGAGTGCCCAGCCCACTGTGGGCAGCGCCATTCCCTAGAAAAGTAGTATTAATTATAAAACAGCATGCCAGGTAGAGAGCCATGTCTTCCATGGTTCCTGCTGCACTTCTGTGTCTATGAGTGAGTGACTTCCTTGGCTGGAGATAATACTATATGCAATACCAAGCAGGCCTGCCTTCGAGTTCCTGCTTTGGTTTCCCTTAGTAATGGACTGTGATCTGAAATTGTAAGCAAAGACAAGCCTTTACCTTCCCAAGTTCTTTTTATCAGTGTTTTCACTCAAAGCAAGAGACAGAAAACTAGAACAGGTACCCTAAAGTGAAGTGAGAAAACGGTCTTCTCAGTAATCACTGCCAAATCCACTCAAAGCCCACAGAGAAAAATACACTGTGGTTTGGACCTAGCACCATCCATACTAATTTCAACATGTAAATCTAAGCGTCAGATCTGTTTTTATTTTGAAGCATTTTGAAGCATGTAAGATGCACACACACACACACACACACACACACACACATATGCACACACATGAATGTATATGAGGTCGTGTGCCCTTGGAGGCCTTCAGAGAACTGTGGATCTCCCTAGAGCTAGAGATTTGGAAGGCAATTGTGAACCATCCAGAGTGGGTGCTGGAAACAGAACTCAAGATACTCTGGAAGAGTTGTATGTGCTCTTAATCACTGGGCCATCTCTTCAGCTCCCATGCAGAGGATTCTGAGAGAATTTTTATTAATTTAGAGTAAGGAGAGAGTTTTTAACTTACAAAATGGGAAGCCTGAAAGAACGAGCTGATAAAAATAATCTGCAAAATTAAAGAACTTGGTCTGAGATGGTGGCTTAATTAAGTGCATTCAAAAGCCTGGGGACTTGAGTTTAGACTCTCAGGATCCACACACAAGCTGAATGCATCTCTGTAGTCCCAGGACTGTTTAGGGGTGCAGGGTAAAGGTGTGCGTACCCTTATAGCTCCTTAGCAGCCAGCCTAGCCAAAGGAGGAGTGCCACATTCACTAAGAGGCCCTGTCCCAAGAAACAAACAACAAAACCAAAGAAAAAAATACAAACAAGTGAAAGAGGAGGCAGAAAGAACAGAAGACCTGAGCATCAAGAGGTCTACTGTGAAGTGCTGCATTCTAGACAAGACATGGCTATCATAATCATGAACCTGTGGTTCCTGAAACAAGACCTGTACAAGACCAAGCCAGTCAAAATTCCCGTATAGACTGGTGAGTAGTTCTCCAGGCTCCAACTCTTGCTGAGGAGCTATTGCAGCAGAGTGCTGCTGGGGAAGGGAGAATCATTCATTTTTGGTTTAGGATGCGCCTAAACTTGTGGACGGCTCTGCCCCTAAGCACACACCTAAGGCACTAACTGGACTTAGGAGGTTATTGGAGGAAGAAAAGGAGAAAGAGAAGAAAGAGGAGAATGACAGTGTGCTGGGAGAAGTGGGGCCCATATTGTAACATTTCATTGTAAAAATGTATGAACATTTCAAAGAATCAAAGCATATAATTATGTATAAAAGCATATAAGGCAACTAAGGAAGACACTTGCTCTCAAGGTCTGGTTTTCGCATGTATGGGCAAACATACAAACCCATCCCTACAAGAATAGATTGCAGGTGCACACACACACAAAGGACCTTTATTTATTTTACAATGTCCATCAAAAGAATGAAAAGGCAAGATACAGAGTATCTATTTTGTCTAGAAGGAGTAGAAAACCCACAAGAGAAGATTTATTGATGTTCCAAGCTTTTTGACAGAATTAAACTCTGGAGGGGGCTTGAATTACTCAGTAACTCTAGTGGGGAGAATAATGAAATGAAATAATATGAACTCCACATTTTATCTGAACTAGCTCAACCATCAAATCATTCATTTAATTTGAGGAACAAAATAAAAACCCGAGGAGAAAGCAGACAGGTTAAATACATCCAAAGTCAAGCAAATAAGCATTTTAGTGGATCCTCAAGACACCATTTTTGGATCTAGTGAAGTCGAGAACCACAGGACAGATGCTTGAAGTGATGTTGTGATCTTCACTCACTGCCATCATCAGGAGGTATTTTCTTTCACTGCTTTTTCTCATTGTGACAAAAGGCTGGCAGTGAGGACTCCTGGATGGCTGTGTTCCAGACAGAATATACCTCCAATCAGACTTACAAAATGTGAGGGAGCACGGCAGTGCCAGCTCATAGTTGCTCCCCCATGTTCAGTGCACATGTCTGCTCTTAACTGTTCATCCTTCCACCTAGTCGCTGAACATCAGCTCCCACCTCACGATCCATGTTTGGGGAGCTGATATTCCCTGAAGCGATGGAAGGATCACAGGTTGGTTCCCACCACCCTACTGCTGGCTAGACCTCGAACATGAGCCACATTGGGATTGGAGAGCGGGCTTTCCAGTTAACGGTGCTTTCTGCTTTTGTGAAGGGCTGGAGTTAACACGCCAGCACTCACGACAGGCAGCTCACAACCACATGTAACTCAGCTGCAGGGCTTTTTGTTTTTTTTGTTTGTTTGTTTGTTTGTTTTGATGCCCTCTTCGTGCCTCCGTGGGCACTGCAAACATATGTGTATACACACAGCATATAAATACACATAAATAAAAGTAACAAAATTTTTATACTTAAAAATAAAACGTAATTTCCTCACTATTGTTCAGGCTGTTTTGGAAGTGATCCTCCTGCTTCTGCATCCTCAGGGATGCTGTGATTACAAGCATCTCTCCCCCACCTCTCTATTTCAAGTAAAAAGACGTGAGTATGTACTTGAGTGGAGAGAAGAAACAATCTCAGTTTAGAACTATTTTGAGTTCCAATAGAGTGGAAGCTGCCCACTTTAATTAAAAATAAGAATTTCAATGTGTTTGGGTTCAATAGAAGAGAGGGATTTTTTAAAAAGATTTTTGTTTTAGAAGTCAATAAAATTTTATTAATTTAATTAGTCCCTATCAATTTTTAAATACATTGTAGCTTAGATTAAATGTGTTCCCTCTCCATTCTCTTTCTGCTAAACTAACTTCTTCTGAGTACATTGTATTGCGTCTGGGCTTGTAATTTTGTTATTGTTCTTTGCAGAGGGAACAGCTTGGTTAAAAATCAAGATGGAGTTAGGTGCTTAAATGTTGAGGTGTCATTCCCAATGGTGTGGGTAATGAGAAAATAGCACACAACAGCAGGACAGAAGAGAATTTGACTAGCTTCTGGATGAGTGCTCTCTGTAATGAAGACTGTCCTGTGCTGTTTGTCTTCATCCCGCGTTCAGAAAGCAGAGGTTGGAAAACTAGAGATCTGCAAATGTTTGGAGTCTAACTTCTGTGAGCGTATGTGGACACTGGAAGAGAAAGTGGGGCAAAAGAAGGGTGAGCTAGGTGAGACATGGTCCCAGGTTCTGATGAAGAGAATTTACTAAGGACAGAATCCTCAACCCAGAGGGTAGCAATGAAATGAATAAGAAACAAGCTAAATTTTTGAGGAATGAGGGTTCTCTTCCTCACTTGGAGTATGCATACTCTTCAAAAATTGGGATTTGCAATCAAATGACTTAATGATTTAGTGACGTATTTGATCCTCTCTTGGATCACTGATGTATGAGGTATTTAAGGCCTTGCAAACGTTACACTGAGGAAGCTTATGCACATTGCTTAACTCCTTTAAGCATAGAGCATGTGTGTGTGTGTGTGTGTGTGTGTGTGTGTGTGTGTGTGTGTGCTTGTCTGTGTATGTCTACAGGTATATGTGAATGTGTTCATGAATATGGAGGACAGAAGACAATCTTGGATATAGTTCAGACAACATCCACTTCTTTTCTTTTCTTTTTTTTTTTTTCCTTTTCTTTTGAAATACGCTCTCTCACTGACCAGGAACTGGTCAAGTAGGCTAGACTGGCTGGCCAGGGAGTTGCTTGTCTCTGTCTGCCTCTCTCCAGCCCTGGGATTACAAGCCCAACTCTCACCACACCCAGCTGTTTAAGCCAAGGCTCTGAAGATCACCTTCAGCTAAGAAGGAAAACACTGTACCGACTGAGTTCTTCCTCAGCCCTTAGACCACATTCTCAACACATTTAAAACAATATTAATATTCTACAGGAGGGAGAAGTAAAGAAAAGCACTCTAAGACGCACCATGGTAGAAAGAACATGGGCTTAAAATTCGGATACTGACTATATTCCAGCTCCACTACATTGAAAGTCAAGTGAGCTTGGGCAACTCACAGCTCTGAACTCGAGTTCAAAGGCAATCTACCATCTACCGAGTCAAAGGCAATCATACTGGGCACTTAGGAGTTAGGGAGTGAGATCTGTAGACAGGCTCAGCACTGGGCACATGACAGATGTCCAGTGGAATAAGAGCTTGGGTTCTATGTGTGCAGAAACAGGTGTGATCCAGAAGAGGCTTGGACCTCACAGGGAAGGTAGACTGGAGAGGATACCTGCCTAAGCAAAACAGCTCAACTCAGAAGACTGCAGCACAGAAGGACAGAAAGAGTTCCCAGGGTCCCACCAGCTGCCATTTCTACACCCCACGCCCCCTTCTTGTTTTATTTTTTGGACAAAGTACAGAGAGTCACGTTACCATTCTGACCCTCATTTTTCTCAAAAGGTTAGTTTGTTACTCACAGTTTGAGGGCTCAGAAAACAAGAATGATGTGGGGGAACGCAGGCTCAACACACAAGTGCAGGTGGTCAGTTTTCTGGGTTTGCTAAATGCTGTTGTCTTCTTCCCTGGGAGTGAGCCCTAAGGAAAGGGCCCTGTCTCCAGGAGTTTTCTCCAGTCTAAAATGAGAGGATTAAATGAGATGATGCTTCTACAAACCTCGGAATAAATAGAATAAATAATGGAAGAGAAGGGAGAGGCTGCCTGTGTCTTGGTGATCAAGAGATGTTGGATTGGTTCACTTTGCAGCTTTTCTCTGGGGTGGGGACAGCCTGAGGGAGGCCTACCTTGGGATTAGCGTCCAGCCGGTCTGTCCTCAGCTCTGTACTCCTTTCACATACAGCTCTGAATTGGCTGAGTCATGAGTACAGGACAGGTTCAGATCTTCATTGCTGAGCAGTTTGAATTGTGCTCTGTGCCAGGCATTGTGTTAGTGACTAGGGGGATGGAGAGGAAGAAGGAGGCAACACCCTCTCTGCTATGGCTTCTGAGCTGAGGTGCAGGAGCAGATGTACATGCTCAATGATCGTTAAACCACCCAGCAACGAATGCTGGGATAATCCAGGGCAAGTACTTAGCATGCTGTCTGAGCATACGATAAGACTCAATGTGTCTTGATTACTAGGACGGTCAATATAATTATTCTTATTAAACATCGGGGTTGGCTTGGGAGGGGTCTCATTTTGCCTGGCAGCGCAAAGAAAACTTCCCAGGAAAAAGGTGTCATTTGAGTCTTTCAAAGATACAATGTCGTCATTTTGTTTTGGGTGTGTGTGTGGCTAGATTCAACTGACTGAAGAACTACGTCAGAAGGCTTGACTCCACTGTTCCTGCCATGGAGAGACAGCTGTGGTCATGCAAGGATTGAGGGTATATGTGTCAGTGAACAACTTGCAGGAGTTGGTTCTCCCCTTCCACTCTGTGGGTCCTAAGGATTGAATCAACTCCTGCATGGTGTCCTCTGACCTCACTTGTGCTGTGGCACGTGCACACATGTAAATTAAATACATGTTATAGAAAAAATCGAGCCATTACTATTAGCTAGTTCCCATTCACACTCAATCCTGATAGAGTCTGGCATCCTTGTAATCTGTCTGGAAACATCTGAGGGAAAAAGAACTATGGAGTAGACTTTGGCCCGAGCTGGTACCGAAGCGCTTGCTTGAAGCATCAAGTGAGTAAGAGGTTAGAACAAAATGTCTACCAACAAGATTCTCAACATTACTGTCAAAGGGGCTGAGAGTGAAGAAGATTAGACAGGCAAGTCTTAGCAGGTTACAGTTGTCACCAGCAGTGGGGCAGTGGGAGGAGTCATGGGGAAAGTTAATCTTCTCATTTATATTCTAATCAGTGCTGAATAGGCTACAGGGCCCAAGTGGAGACACTGAGCCTCCAGCAGGCTGAAAATCCCTAGTGCATAGCCTTCTGGGTTTCACCATGCTCAAGCAAGGCTGCAGTACCTCCAGATGGTAACTGGGGAGCTGGACAGTCCCTCTCAAAGGTGGTCAGAGCTCAGGCACATAGCTCACAGAGTGGTAGAGGTTTACCCCTGGGCTGTTGGATGAAAACTGGGCCTTAAGGCACCTGAATGCTGTGATATGCAGAACTGAGACACATTACCCAAAAGCTCTCATCCAGCTCTTCAAGGAGGATTTCTTTTTCTCATTTCTGAACATCGTCATCCACAGGTGCTATGTCTGCATGTCTGCATATCAATGTCTCTTGAAGGGAAGTGAGCTGCATCAAGTTCGTCATCTCTTTGGGGACATGCTTGTAACCACAGACACGATAGTAATAACTAGCTGTAGAGGAGGGGGGAATCTTGCTAAGTAGCTGTGTCTCACCTCACTAATACATAATTTGCTCATAATCTGCTGTGTCTACAGCCTGGAAAACTGAGCTTGGGCAAGATCATCTAAAACCGTGGTTCCCAACCTCCCTAATGCTGTGGATCCTTTAGTACAGTTCTGCATGCTGTAGTGACCCCCAACCGTTATATCATTTCTTTACTACTACTTAATTACAATTTTGCCACTGTTATGAATTGTAAGTGTCCGATATGAGGGATCTCTGATACGTGATGCCCGCTGGGACTGTCACCTATAGGTAGAAAACCACTGATCTAAAGCCAACTGTATTAGTTAATTTCTTGTTGCTGTGATAACTACAACCTGACGAAGAAATTAGAGGATAAAAGGTTTACTTTTGGCTTACGGTTCCAGGGGATGGAGTCCATCAGGGTAGGTCACAAGGCAGCAGGCAAGGAAGGCGTGGTGGCAGGAGCCTGAGGCTGGCCGATTCCATTGCATACACACTCTGGAAGCAGAGCATGAAAAGAAAGGGGGGGCGCTACAGAGGGTCAAGGCCTGCCCCAGTGACCTACTGCCTCCAGGGAGGCTATGCCTCCTAAAGGTTCTACAGCCTTTCCAATTGGCTCCGTCAAGTGGAACCAACTGTTCAACTACCTTAGCCTTTGGGGGACACTTCACATTCCAGCCACAACACCATTCTTAAGGGCTAGGGATGAAGTCCTGGGCCACCCAGTTCCAAAGCCTGGGAGTGGGACCAGTAGATGACTTCTCTCTTAGGGGATTCTGTTGGGAACCAATGGCATACAATCTTCCGTATTTCATCTCACTGAGCCTCGAAAGAGAGACACACCCAAAGAGAGAATGCTAGTTTGATATGTGATTTCAATGTGTGTGTGTATGTGTGTGTACACGCATGTCTGTGTGTATGTGCATACCAACGTGGCAAGCAGAGGCCAGAGGAGGGCCAGGGGTTCTGCCTTATCACTCTCTACTTTGTTCCTTTGAAACATGCTCTGTCACTGAACTTAGAGCTAGGATAGTGGCCAGCAAAGACCCCTCCCCAACAGTGCTGGGGTCATAGGTGTGTGCCCTACCACACTTGGCTTTTCATTATGTGTTGGGATCTGAACTCAGGTCCTCATGATGGTCCAGAAATGATACTTATACTTTAAAACATTTCTCCAGCCCCATGATCTTCATTATTTTTTTCCTTTTGGGTGAGAGCACGGTATAAAACTGTTGTGCTAAGTAATGGCATGCCAGTGAGCAGCAGTGTTCATCAGGGAACCCAGTGAAGAGCTCTGGGCATTCTGTGGCATGGTAAGGGATAACCACATCTTAGGTCTTGGCCAGGTGCCCAGTCCTATGTTCTCTGTGGCTGGTGGTATAAGGAACCTTGCCGCCTGATGGAAAAACTTTTCTCTGAGTAAGCTGTGTCCTCTCTGGCTGATGCCTGGCCTTCTACTATCCTCCTTACTTGGCTACAAAAATGCCAAGGACGAAGTTGGTGGTTTGCAATGTGTCTCTCGTCCTCAGCTATGATTTTGCTCCTATGTGTGAGAAATGTGGTTCCTTATTGTGCAAGGAGGAAGGGGCGCATCTTGTGAAGAGGACTTTGGGGCACAGGAACCGAACTCCCAATGGGCTGCTCCACGTGTCTGCTGCCCACTGACAGGTGGAGATGCTAGTACTGACTGACCTGCAGGGAGAGATGGCAGGCCATGGTTTACTTTCCCTCAGAGGCAAGACTGGCTGTATGGGGAAGGATACTTCTTGGGCGGGTTTCATACAAGGCCTTAACCTGTAGGCTGATGCCACAGATGGGTCCATTTGGGGTTGCTAGGCTGATCAACTCTCTTGTGCATGTGGTCTCTCTTCTCTACATTAAAAAAAAAGCCTAAATAAATAAATAAATTCAACTAATGGTACCCAGAGTGGATGTAGGGGGAGGTGGCCAGAGAGACACACACACAGAGAGATGCAGGGAGAGACAGAAAGAGAAGAAAGACAGAAATTCCCAAATCATCTAGTAACCATCGTAAGTAGGAGCCTTTTCCTCTGGGCTTCGGAATTCACCCACAGCTACAGCGTTATTTCATGCCAGAAAATCTACATAGTCAAAAACAACCTGGTTCCCACCCCCCATCTCCAACCCCTTGACTGAACGAGGCTCAGGAGCCCCTGAAGAACACAGTCCAGCCTGGAGCCCTGGAAGAAGCACATATTGCCAGCATTCAACAGGCGGCGCTCTTTGCTAGGTGTCAGAAGCCACATCCTCATGCCTGCTTAGCCCAGCTGAGTAAGCTGGCTGCTCATCTGGAAACAAAAGGTTGCTCCCTTCCCTGAGTGGGGGCTGACTAATCCTGCCCCTGCCTGTGCGCTCTCCGGGCTCTACCCTGAGAAGGCAGCAAAGGTGAGCCCTTGGCCTTGATCTGTGGAGAGGCACCTCTAGTTCCTCAGTTTGCCTCAGCCAGGGGATCCAGGCCCTCCGGAAGGGTTCTCTTTCTAGGGGGCTGTCTTGAAAACAAGAGCAAGAGAAATTTCTGGGATCCTGGGTGAACACTCCAACAGAGAGAAGAATAATGAATATTTCATGGAGGCGGCTGGAGTTATTAAACAACATTACACGTGGAGCTTGTTGGCAGGGATCTGAGACACATTTACATGAGTCAAAATAGTGGGAAAAGAGACCCAGGGTTGGGGCAGCATCAAGGAAATCCCAGGAGAGGTTGGATGGAAGCAGCTCTGAGCCCCTCCGGGTTCAGGTGAAGCGCCCCTTATGCCCTCTGACCCCACCTCCAGGAAGTTTCCATTCCAAAGTGTGGACAAGTCAGAGCTGAGAACTGGCAACACTTCAAGGAGCTGCGATTCTCAAACTGTGTAGTGTGTGTGTGTGTGTGTGTGTGTGTGTGTGTGTGTTTGTAGGCCCTAAGGCAATACTTTTCTGGTCTTAGGGAACCTTGAGGGTCAGAAGAGACTTAGAAATCAGGCCTACCCCAGGAGTCTGTCTTGGAATCTCAGATGTCTGAGCCAGGGAGAGTCAACCCTGCAGGGAGACTGTATGCTTTGGACCACAGTGAGGTGGATACACTGAGGTTCTATGACCCCTGAGCCCACCCGTGGCTGAGCTGTTTCCAGACCTTGTCTCTGATGGACAAGAATACTCAAAGGCCTCTTTGTTTATCCTCCACCCGAAGCACTGGGAATTTTGTCCCTGTCTTTTCTTTTGACCTTCTCTCTCACAGTGAATACTTGCAACTGCCTGGAGGTATTGAAAAGAACCCACAGCGTACCCTGAACACCCCTGGGCCCAGTGCTCAGCTAACTTAGCTCTTTGCCTAAGTGGGTCCTCAGACCACCTTCTACTTAACACACAGAGGCACCAAGGCTTACAGTGTTAAGTACATTGCCTACATTTACACTGCTCATAGTTGTCAAGATTTGAAATCTATGTTGAAGAAGGGTCTACATTCTTGCTCCACCTTGGCCAGAAGTATCCACAGCTCCCTATAATCTCTAAAAGAGGCATAGGAGAGGAGACTGCTTGAAAGAAAGCAAATTTGCAGGGCACTAGAGTCAGAGAAAGCCTGGACTATGTTTGAATGAGCCCTTGAGCTAGCAGCTTAAATATACTGGGCCTCTGTGCTCTCCAATTCTTGTGAACATTAATTGAAAGGATATCTGTTAAGTGGTAGGCCTATCACCCATGCCTGGTATGCAATCTCCACTCAATAAATGTTCAAGTCTTCTTTTCTTCCTGCTATCCCAACCTGCCTAGTGACACATGATTTTTTTACAAGGTTGGTTCTTCTTAGAAAGAAGGGGGAAGATGAAGGGGAAACTGTGACCAGCGACTCTGAGACTCCAAGACTATGTGTCTGTTGGCTGAACCTTGAACTTCTCTTATCTTAATCCTGTGGTACTATTAGGTTTTTAATTACTCAAGTGATCCTCCACAACCGAGAATGTGGCGAGGCAGAATTTGTGTCTATTTGGCTCACTGTGGAATCCAGGATATTAAAATAAGCCCAGTAAGTATTCATGGAATAAAATGAAATAGATAGATAGGTGGAAAGATGGATGCATGGATGGATGGATGCATGTATGGATTGGTGGATGGGTAGGTGGGTGAGTGGACAATGATGGATGGATGGATGATGGATAGATACACGGATGGGTGAAGAGGTGGGCAGATGGGTGGGTGGAAGAATGGATAGATGAGCCATTGGTTGAATGGAAGGAAGGGAGAATGGGTAGATGATGGATGGATGGAGTATGGATGGATGGATGGATTGAGAGATGGGTAGAGGCTGGCTAGCTAGATAAACAGATTGGTAGACATGGTGTTTCTAAGAAGACTGTCTTTGTTTTAATCCCTCTGGTTTTACCATCTTGGATAAGCAGGAGAAATACTTACAGCTTACTTGCCCAGGCATATAAGGGCACGATCTAGCCCCCATACCCACAAGAAACCATTCTTTATAACTTATTTCTTTCTGAACATCTGAGAGGGATGGTCAAAAACCTACTGGACAAGGGTATATGCCAAACTTAGACCCTTATGACCAGGCTTGCCTTCCATTCACTTGGGATGAAGGACTGCTTTGGATCTCTGGAACTGTAAGGGTTTTTGTTTATGTGAGTTGTTTTTATTTTATTTTATTTTATATTTTATTTTATTTTATTATTATTTGCTTGTTTTGATGCTGATGTGAAGAAGGAAAACCCAGGCTGGTGACTGGAAATGGTCTTTCTCTGCAGTGTTTATGAGAAACAGGTGGTTCAACTGGCTGAATGATGTCCATTCCACGGAACTATGTGGGTTGGCAGGGTCAAGATCCAGGCTTAGAGAGCAGAGTTCAGAAAATAGGGAGCAGAACAGGAACACTGGATCCTTGCCATGTAATCTCTGAACTTATCAGCAACACATTTCCCTATAAACCAACTGTGTATTCCAACTTAGACCTTCAAAAGCATGAAGGCAGCTTCAATCTTCTGAACACAAAGGGAGCATAGTTTTGTGTTCTCTACTTCAGAGAGATCCTGAAGTAGGCCTTAGAGCCCATAATATCCCTTTCTTTGTCCTCCCCTCCCCTCTCTTGATTCTGTGTTTCCTTTCTTGCATATCAGCCCACTCCTCGAACTCACTCCATTCTATACAAGTTCTAGGAGTAGAATCAGATCAGATCAGACCACAGAGGCCTTTGTGATAGACAGATTCAGCTGCACTGGCGGCTGACTTCCCACCTGTGGTCAGAAGTACTGTGCACATTTATATAGAAATAAAGATACTTTCATAGAGCAAAGGGCTCCCCCAATAACAGGGGGTGGGGGTGATCGTTCAAGAACAACTGATTGACTGAAAGTAACTCCCATATATAGATAGAAGCTGGGCATGGTGGTTCATGCCTATAATCCTAGCACTAGAGAACTGATTCAGAATGATCTAGAGCTCTGAATTATAAGCCAGACTAAGCTACATAGCAAGGCCCTACAAAAAAAAAAAAAAAACAAACAACGAAATAAAAACCAAATAGAGTGACATCAATAATGATGGATGGAAAGTATAAAAGATGATGAAAAGAGTAGAGGAGGGAGGGTTCTCAGTTGGCAGCTCTGGGTATGTCTCCTAGGGGTTTTGATGGTGTCCTTCATTATCTATACTTGTTTTGTGGTTACTATGATGAAATCCAATCTCATATGTGCCTTGGATATCCTTTAAAAAAAACAATCATGACTATCATTGATTGACACATAATAATTGCACCTATTCCTGGGACACAGTATGAAACTCTTATAGGCGGGCATGGCATGCTATGATCAGGGCAGAATGGTGATGTCCTACTCATCAACTCAGAGACACACCATTTATTTATGAAAAGAATATTCACATGCTCCTCTGATAGCTACTTTTAAATGCACAATATTTATACCTATATATACTATATACTTTTATATAATGAGTTTTTATCAACCAAACCTCTGTGCTGTATAAATCATTAGAAGGTATCCATAAAATAGCAGTCCTTTCTTTCCCTCTACTCTGTCCCCAGATGTGTCTTGCAGCAATTAGATCCCTGCTAGGTTGCAAAGTCTTCAGGAAAGAATTTAGTAATTCATTTATTTATCTGAATCCTCTTTTTTTCTGTGTGTCTTCTCCCTCACATGACTCTTGAAACCATACCACTATGTTGATTTATGAGTTAAGTTTTTTTTTAAAGGGAGGTTAAACACCATAATGTAGGAGGCTTTCTTTGGTTTATACTATCCATTTCTCTGCTAAGAACATGGGATAGAGCCCATCATTTATTGAATGAATGTGTGCACATGAGAAGGAGAGCTGGAGAGAGGGCAGAGGAATGAAAGGAGAGAGCAGAAACTGGGTGTGGCTGACTTTTCTTTAAAAAGGGTATTTAGAAGCTACTACAAATTGGAAATGCAGTCAGAGGTGGTCTCAAGCCAATACAACTTCCTTGCATCTCTCCTAATTGCCCAAGGCTGAGTCTTCATGGACATTGCCCTCTGGTGCCTAGAGTTCAGACCAGGATATGGACGTTATTTATTGCTGGAGACCTGTCTTGTAAGGTTCCTTTTTCCCTTTTTTTTCATTGCATACTTTCTTGATTAAACTGTAATCCAGCAAGGCAGTGTTCAGCAATCATTAACAGCCATTCTTGGAAAACGACTCCATCATATATAATGGAACATTTCAAACACTTACCCCAGCCACTGTTCCCCCTCTGAGGCCATGCCTATCCTCTAACAGCACCACAAACAAGACTACTGGCTAAGATCAGGATGAGAAGGAGGTATAAGGAGGGAGAAAGATCTAGAAAGCAAGACACACACTAGAAAGTTCCCAAGAAGCTCAAGGCCATTGTATCTTGGCTTACTGCTAAGTGAATATGTAACTACTTTATATATTTCAACAAAATTAAACTTAAACCTACAGAATTAGGTTTATTAATTTCTGCCAGGGCTCAATGGGGGAATAAGAATGGCCATTCATTATGGACACACAATTACTAAAGACAAAAATGAAGCCCAGAACTATTAAGTATAATAAAAATGTTGAACACTAAGGAAATTTTCATTAAATATAATCTATTCTTTATATTACTACACTTAATCCTTGCTGTCTGCTTCTCTGTTTTTCTCCAACCTATTTAATTTTATTACTTAACTTTTTATAAATGTTTCTTAATATAATTATGATTAAATATTTGGGAGGAGAGAAGAAAGTTAGTCTCTTAAGGAAAGAAAAGGGGAATTGAAGAAAGGAAGGAAAGAGAACATTCCTTTCAGTTCCTATTTTCTTCATAGCTACCATGATGAAAAATGATGGTTTTTCTGGAAAAGTAAGTGCTAAGTGGGATTTTATTATTGGGGGCAAGGCCAGAGCAGGCGAGCACAGACAATAAATAAGAACAAAGCACTGATCAGCAATTGCAAGCCAGCCCTTTATATTACACATTTAAATAAAAGTCCGTTGCCTTACTAAAAGTGTCCATGGATATTTGCGTGTCCAGCCCATGTAATTAAAGGATGGGTCTGGCTAATGTTGCTGCTTACACTACACAAAGACATTTGCAATCTGAAGCTTTATTTTCCAGCCAGGATGGGTTCTTGAGCCCCCTCTTAATGGGAATGTACCTTCCCTAGGCAGTTCTGCTCTTTGGTGGATAAAACTGGAGATCTGAGTAGAGCGTACCAAGCCTGGACCACCTTAGGCAAACCTGCAAAGGTATTTAAGAATAGAGGTAGATTGGCTTTGTGTATCTGCAAGGAGAGGGACAGTGGGAGGCTCAGTGAGCAATAGGACCCATGCAATGTTCATTGACAGATTGTGTCATCAAGCTTCTTACTGGTCATAGCATACTTTGCATATTTTTAAAACTTGTGTGTCTGTCTGTCTGTGTGCGAGTGTGTATGCAAGCATGTGTGTGAAGATCAAAGGCCAACCTTGGGTGTCATTCCTGGGAGACATCCACCTTGTTTTGTGATACAGTCTCTCTCACTGGTCTGAGGCTTGCAAGTCTGACTAGGCTGTCTAGTCAGCGCATCCCAAGTATCCATGTGTCTCTACATGCTCAGTGCCGCCATGACAAACTCTCCACCATGTCGGCCTTTTTGCCCTGTGCTTTGTGAATCAAACTCAGGTCTTTACGTCTGCATGGCAACCGAGATATCTCTATACATTTTTAACATAGCCCCATCAAAAAGTAGTAATCACACAAACATGGGATTATGGGTACTGATGTGGCACAATGATTCAGCAGCCTAGCCATTCATGGTTGCTTTAGGGACTGGGATCAGAATATAAGAGCCTTGGTTCCAGACTCATTCTCAACAGTCCAGCCTGAAGCACCACATGCTAAGCACTTGTTAAACACTACATGTAAAATTTTACTCGCTTCTAGCTTTGTGAAAAGAGACTCAGGCTTCCATTCACAGAGCCTCAGCCAACCAGGGCCCTATCCTCCGAAAGTAATGATTTTGTAGTTTTACTCTAACAGCGATTTGACATTTGTATATAATGATTGTGTAAACCATACTCATTGCCAAGACATGTATAAATGCTATGGTGCATGCTTTTTGTCTACAGGTTCCTTTGGAAACCAAACATGTTAATTTGGTTTCTAACATGTTGTGTCTCTGTTGCTGTTTTTGACTGTTAGTCCTATTTACAAAATTCTTGGCATAATTATTTGTCCCCCTAATTCTTCTTGTTACTTGGGTAAATGTTTTCCAACTTGGGTATGCTATCAATGCCACTGTCCATGTTTTATTTCTATTGCTGTGATAAAGTAAGCTAATAAAAATAAGCTTAGGGGAGAAAGGGTCTTTTTCAAATTATAATTCTAGGTTACAGTCTGTCATAGGAGGGCAGTCAAGGTTGGAACTTCAAACAGTCACACCTGACTCATAGTCAAGAGCAATGAATGCATGCATGCTTACTTCTCTACTCTTATGCAGTTTGGAATCCTTCCCTAGGGAATGGTGCTATCCACAGTGGACATATCTCACCTCAATTAACATAATCAAGACAATCCCCCACAGGTCAACCTGATCTAGACAATCTCTCAAGAAGATTCTCTTACTAGGTAATTCTAGATTGTGTAAAGTAGACAATTAAAGCTAACCATTGCAGCTACCTTTTTCAAAATATATCTTGTCTCCTTGTGCTTTCCAAGCTGCTTCAACATAGATGTGTCACTACTAATCATGGTCTATAGATCTCCTTATTACCAACCTAGGTGTCTCTGTCTGTCATGCTGAGTTTCTGTTTTCCAAGCTTCAGAAAGAATCTATCTATGTCTAATCTATCTATCTATCTATCTATCTATCTATCTATCTATCTATCCATCCATTCATCCATCTATCTATTGTCTATCTATCTATTGCGGAAAGTCATCTTCTCTTCCTCCATATATCTCCCAGAAATTAAACTCAGGTTGTCAGCAATGGAAGTAAGCCTTAACCTTCTGAGCACCCTTGCTTACCCTCCCCCACATTCTGTAGAGTGCATCTCTGAGTGACTTTCAGAACAGAATGCATGGTTATTAAACATCTGATACTCACTGAGAAGCCACTCAGAAGACCTCCCCCTGAGTCATCTCCTGCTGGTTTCCCCCTAGTTCAGCCCCCTTCAATAGAACTAACCACCTCCTTATGTATTTATTAGCTTATTTTACTTCTTGGCTTCCCCACATGGAAGTAAGGTCATGAGTGCTGAGGACCTTGCCTGCTTTGCTCACTGCTGAGCTTCAGTGCCAAGAACAATAACATCTACTAGGCACCCCATAAACATTTGTCCAATAAAGGAATTGAAGACTTTATTAACTTGTTTAAACCTAAGAATCTAGACAGAACGGGGATGACAGTGGCAGTTTAGACCTCCAATGATGTAGCTGGTCTTTAGACAGAGGGTCTTTGGTCCCCTATCTGAACAAGAACACACATCAGCCTTTAAAAATGAAATCAACAGCAGCCTTCTGCCTAGCACTCTGCTCTTGGCACCTTCAGAATGTAGCTCTTCTAGCCAACTACAGAGAAAGCTTGGACTTTGGCATTTACCCCTTGAGAGATCTGCTGTTATTTTCCAAACAATCTGAACGAACACTTCATTCTCAAGTTATGGAGCTAGGAGAAAACAGAAAAATTAATAGCACTTAAAACTGAACCATGATGGCAAAAACTGAAGAGAAATGTATTTAAGACAGACAGAGGTATACATGCCAAGGATTCAGAGTTCTAGATTGGTAGTTTCTTATCTGTCTCAAAATAACATGTATGTATAGTACATGTGTGTATTAGGTAGACATTATATCTATGTACATATATGCTTTTTTTAAAAAATGCATTTCTATTTTTTGTAGTAGCCTATTATGACCATTATAAATTATATAAAGTCAAATGTAAAAAATACGAGGAACGAAAATAACTCCAATGGAAGTTTAACATTCTCTTTCTTTACTCTCCTGAATTACCACGTGTATGACCTTTTATAAACTCATATACCAAACTTTTATGTGCAAGAGAACCACATAGAAGGTGTCTTAAAAATATAGGGCTCGGGAGATGGCTCAGAAATCAAGAGCACTTGCTGCCCTTCCAGAGGACCTGACCTTAGTTTCCAGTCCCCACAGCAGGCAGCTCACAACTGCTTCTACCTCCTTCTTCTGGCCTCTGTGGGAACCCACATACATCAAACACACACACACACACACACACACACACACACACACACACACACACA
>NW_026596034.1:31598362-31664461 GCF_907164565.1 Psammomys obesus | reverse complement strand
ACACACACACACACACACACACACACACACACACACACACACACACAAATACAAACAAGTTTATATAACTGAGCTCCTCTCCACAGGTGTCCTGTTGGAATGTTGGAATCAGCATTTTCTCTGCCTTTGGATACCAACCTAAGTGCTCTGAGCTTGCCTGATTCAGTGAGACTCTAACTGAGGCATCGAGGGGCATGATGTTAATTTAGCTCTTGACTGGATTGCCTTCATAGATACCCAAACAAATCATAGGCTTTGAGGAAGGGAGGATATTTCCACCTTCCATTTTTGTTGCTTTCTTTAAAACAAACAACAAAGAAACAAAATGCTTAACAGTATCATCTGTGGTGACTGTTTATATCCTCTTGGTTATAGATTTTTTTTCAATATTTATGCTAAATATCAACTGTTTAAAAAGATTTATTTTATTATTTTTTTAATATTTTATGTGTTTGGGTGCTGTGCTGTCATGTATGTCTGTGAACCAAATAAATGCTCATTGCCTGAGGAGTCCAGAAAAGAGTGTCATATCTACTAGAATCGGAATTACAGATAGTTGCTAGTTGCCATGTGGGTGCTAGGAATTGAGGCTGGGTCCTCTGGAAGAACAGTCCTCTCTCCAGACCCTAAATGGTGACTCTTAAAAATGGTGAAATTTTAAGAAAGCCACTTCTTTTAGATCTTGTATTTTGCACCTTGTTCAATGCTAATGACTTTTCTTATCTTTAACTTCCACCCCAAAAAGATTGTTTATAATATTTTTCCCAAGTAGAAACTGAAGATGTAGTACTTTATCAGGATTGCCCAAGAAATGCAAATAAAATCAAACAGAAATGGAAACAAACCTAGCTCTGCCTGGTTCCAGACATAAAGAATGCAGCATTAAACCCATTATGAACAGGATTGCCTGGGATTGCAGTCCTGCAGGAGGGTGGAGCTGGTTGTTAATATACCACCTCCTAAATCACATTCTCTGCAATCCTTAGGTTCTGTGAGGCTCTTCCCTGGTGCTCAAACCCAACTACAGAGAAGATCTCTTTAATCAGTCTCTCTTTTGCCCCATTGGCTGCTTACTTGATGACCTTCCAGAGATTCATTGTGACCTATGCAACATCAATTCAGAGATGTCACCATGTCTAATATGCTTGTAAATGAGTACAGCACAAGAGTTCTGCTTGGACAGTTTAGTGACACCATGTCCTGCCAAACAAAACAAAACAAAGAAAAACTCCATGTGCTCAGCCTCTGTACGTAGTGGGCTCTTGCTTGGCCAGTGTCCCACTTTAGCAGCTACCGGATCTCATTGCTCTGACCATGTGTTTGGTGTCAATTAAGAACAACCAACTGACTCTCTCCCCTTTCAGCCTGATTTGGCATCGTTTGCCCACAGCCTCTGATAGCTGTGCTGGGATGGAACCCAGGATGTCTATTTCTTGCACATGTACAGCAAACCTCTATTCCTGAGCCACATTCCTAGATCTCTGGGGCAAGATTATTAACCTTATTTAATAATCTATTAATAAAGAAGATAAAGGTTTATTAACATATGCTTCCCTTGCTACCAGACATACAACCTGTATGTGTGGAAGGCTTGTTCCTCCTCTCTCCTTCCTCCCTCCCTCCCTCCCTCCCTTCTTTCTTTTTCTTTCTTTCTTTCTTTCTTTCTTTCTTTCTTTCTTTCTTTCTTTCTTTCTTTCTTTCTCCTCTCTCTCTTCCATTAAAAGACAAGTTGATAGATGTAGTGGAAGATACTCTGGCAAAGAGATATTTTACTTGGTTCCGACCCCGGCCTATTACTTACTGTAAATTTGACTTTGGCCAGCTTCCCTGACCTCCAAATCTACATTTCCTTGCTTGTAAAATGGTTGTTGAGGCTTGAATATAAAAAGTCCACCAACCATATATAGCCATGTGTTTGAACACGTGATCCCCAGCTGGAACCTTTAGGAGGTATAGCCTCATTGGAGCTAGTGGGTCATGAGGGGTAAGCTTTGAGATAGCCCAGCACTGCCTTCTCTCTGTTCTCCACTAGGTAATTGAGGGACACTGTGACCACACACGTGCCTCCATGCCTTCCCTACAGTGATGGGCTGTGTCTCTCCTTGAACTGGAAGACAGAATAATCTCTTCATCTCTCAAGTTGCTTCTTGTTTTGGGAATTTGGTTACACCATTGAAACCATCTGAGAACATCTGAGAGTAACTGATCCGGAAGGTCAGCTAAACCCACACCACACGCTTACTTCGAAGGTTTAAGAAAATGCAGGGGCCCCTAGCATCTGCCATGTCTTTTCCCAGTTCACTCCACATACTGAAGCTTTTGCAGCTTGTCATCAAAGCAGCCCTATAAGCTGTCCTTTTAAGATGCCAGATTAGGGCATCTGTGTGTCCTGCCTGAGATGGCAGCCATCTTGTTAGTCATAGTAGCCCACCCTACATTTCACAGAGAAAAGGCCAACTCTGGGGTACGGAAGTGGGGAAGGAAGACAAAGGCGCTTGCACTCTCCTTCTGCCATGACTGCTTTTCTAACTACATATTACGCTCAATATCACTTGTGAGCTTCCGCCAGGGAAGCCATCTCTCTGGCCATTTACAGCAACCAGAAGCAGCTTTGGGGCTAGCAAAACGTAACCATCTTTGTAAGCAGCTATCAAGAAGAAAAGGAGGAGGAAGAGGCCGTGCTCTCTCCGCACGTCGTGCCTGCTTCTGACAGAACACTCCAGCAGCCTGATGAGCTTTCCAGACCTCTGCCTGACCTACCTCGCCTTGGCTCTCCTTAAGATGCAGACTGAAGTCTGAGTCTTGTTACTCAAGGAGTGTGGGGCGGGCCCAAGACTGGGTTTCTAACTAGCTGCTGCTTTCTGCTACTGCTCTATACTTTGAGTAGCAGGTGCTCCACATTTGACAGCTGTAACTTATTCTAATAGCCAGACACCTTGGTGTTCTTGTTGACGCTGTTGCTTTCTGCTCCATTTATTGTCCTCCACTCCCACCACAAAATGTATTCTGTTTTCTTCCATTTTGTTCCCTTCTTTTCTGTCCTGGGACTCTAAAATCTCTGTGTCCTTCTCTGCTATGTCATCACTCTTTTTTTTTTTTTTTTTTTTTTTTTTTTAAGTCAGATGACAAACAACTTCAATGCATGGCTTCCTAAGGAAAACTTGGCATTTGAAGATCAGGACAAAAACACAAAACAAACAGAACTGGAAGTCTACAGAGACAAGTTCCAAGAGAAGAAACCGAAGTGTAAGATGGCATCCAAAGGAGGAGGTTTTCCTTCCTGCCACCCTACATTTCCAAGGTCCCAGTAGAAACCTTAAAATCCTTTAAGAATTTAGACGTTTCTAGGTGCCCCAAAATAGTAGGATTAGACTGCATGAACATGGCATAGCTTGTTGGGAGAAACAAACCTGCCTTCATTGTTTCAGGGTTATCTGGGAAAGACATACAAGCAAATTTCTACAGGGAATCGAGAAATGTTTTCATTTAAGAAACAAAGTATCTGTTTTCCAATATGATTGCTCCTCTCAAATATATTTTTTGACAGAGAAGCATTCATTTCCCTCCTGGGTTAACAGCAGGCCTGTTGCTGCTCATGGTTTGCATTGCATTCAGCTGCTGGGTGCTATGGGTAAATGCGATCTGATTGGGAAGGAACATCAAAACACAGATGCTGTTCGGGTGGGGAGAATTGTTACCATTTCAAGTGTCACTCAGCTTGATGCATGATTAAGAGGACCATGAGGTACCTCCTGTCTAGGCAGGGCACTGATGCTAAAGGGGAAATCTGTTTCTCCAGCTTGGCACACTGCATTATCTTCATAGATGCTTGTCACCCCGCCAGACGCCTTTCCCAACACACCCAAGAAGCCTGAAGCACTTAGTTTCAATAACAGACGTCACTTGTCATTTCTGGGATGCTGACTATATTACTAACTTTATATCTTTTTCTTGGAAAATTTGATTAAAGTGTTTCACAGATAAATAGCATTTACCTGCTCTTCTTTCTCATTTTGTATGCCCAGGATAGCACAGAAGCAGAAACTTCTGGGCCCCTGGAGTGGGCTGAAGCGGTAACCAATAAAGTCCACTCAGAGTTCTTCACAACGTGCACAGATTTTTTTTTTTTTAATTTCATTTGTTACACTCAGTGGGTTAGCACCAGCATCCTGTGTGCTCAGAGACACAGCAAACCCTTGGGGGGGGGGGGGCGGGGCTTCTGCAAATAACTGATTCTCCTGGTACAGGGCTGGGAGATTTGGGGCTCATAGGGTGCATCAAAAACCTGCCTTGTTTCCTTCAACAAACTCTAAGACAGGAAGAGCATAAGGGAGAAGGCATTTATTTTGACTTAGCATTGCTGAGAAATTTCATCTCATCCTAACAGGGATGACATGGCAGAGCTCATGGTCAGAGCATGTGAGGAAGGGGTCCGCCATCAGGGCAGACTATGGAGCAGGTAACACTAGATCAGAACCAGGGCGGCTGTGATCTTCAAAGGCCTGTCTCTAATGATCTGCTTCTTCCATCCAGCGCCTCTCTCAAGGACCCATAGCCTTCAAAATAGTGCTACCATGTTGGGACCGAAGCTCTGAAACATGAACCTGCTGGGAACATCTCAAAGTCTCTCTCTTGTCTCTCTCCTCTCTCTCCTTTCTTCTTTTTCTCTCTTCCTCAGTTTCTCTCCTTCTCTCTGGGGAGCCCCCATTCTCTCTCTCCTGCTCTTGCTCTCCTCTTAGGCTCTCCCAGTGAATCTCTGTCTCTCCCTGTCTCTTTTGCCTCTGCCCTCATGGCTCACTCAAGGCCCTGCCTCTCCTCTCCTCTCACCCCTCAAATAAACCTCTTTGTATCAGACCTATCGTGTGGATTGCAAGTCCATATATATTATGACTATAACCCAGGCTAGGCCTCAAACCTACAGTCCCCCTGCCTCAGCCTCCTGAATGCTGGGACTGTAAGCTTGTACCACCATGTTCATATTTTCAGTGCTGCTATGCCCTCATCTAGCAAGATGCAGGCATTGGGCAGAGCGGCATTCAAAGGGCTAAGGAAGGAACAGATTCAGCATCCAGAAGGGCCTGATTAAAGACACACAGCTCCGCCCCCACCCACTAAATCAGACTCTCTAGCGGCTGGTCCCTTTCCAGGTAACCATCCTGAGCACTCATATTTGACTATTAATATACACATTCTAGAAGGGAGAAGTGTGGGTCCAAGAATCACAATCTAGAGGGTGGTCCCTCCCTCCCCAGTGAGCCAGCAGAGGAGGTAGACTTTCTACAATGGAAATACAAACACTTTCTCAGTTAAACTATGGAAGTTTCTGTGGGAGCCTTGGCCTGACATGAAATGCTCCACAGGGGATTTAAACACAGGCTGGGACAGTGTGCTCAGCACTGTGCGTCCCAAGCTCTGGGAAGAGAACGCTTTTACAGTCAAGGACCAGGGATGGTCTCTTATCTGGCACAATAGAGAACAGGATGTTCTGCCTTCTGTCAGGCGGAGATGGGATTAAGAAGAGAAGCCAGCTGGACCATCAGGATCTTACAGAGTCTCGGTGAAGTCTTCACTGGGCCTGGCACGCTGCAGGTTCACACACAGCTAGTGAAACCTTCCTGGCAGGTAGGCCTGGAGCCCTGTAGAACCGCAACAGGGAACAAGCAGCTCACATTCCTGCCCTGTTTCCAGCTGTGTTACTAACACCTCTAGTAAGACTGAAAGAGCAGACACCTCATTTCTTCAGCAGCCAAGGATCCTGTACCCCATTGCAAGAGGGAAAAGAGGGAAAGGGACCCAAATGCATGCATGTAGTAGCTCAGTCGTTTCCTTTAGAGTACTTCAACACGTTAGTGCTGCTGCTGTGTGTGTGTAGAATACCACATTGAGAAAGACTCAGGCTTTGTCATAACACAGTGAGAGAAAGTGCCACTTAACGGCTTAGCATCACCCACCTCCTGCCAGCCCTCTTCCAGCCAACGCCTTGCTTGTTATTTCTGGAAGACTTCCTGTGACTCCACAGGCTTCTGCTTTATAGGGAGGGACAGGGGCAAGTGAATCTGGGGTCTTAGGACTTGCTTGTTGTTCTAGTCACACAGGAACAAGGGTTGCCTAAGAAAGAAGTGGCACTTGACATTCACCGTGTATCTCTGTGAACAGTTCTGAGTGAACGACATCTTTGGATGGTAGTGGAACAGACATTGGGACAGGCCAAGCAATCCCCCTGTCCCTTTGGCCAGTAGACAGCCAGTATCAGCCCAGAGACTAAATATGTTTTATTGTTGCTGCTGCTCGAAAACTAAGAACAACATTTTTATCTAAAGTTTTGGAAAAAGTTAAAAGAACAGCCTGCAAATATATCTAGTGACCCATAATGAAAAATACAAGAAATTCAAGTTATAGTGTCCATAATTCTCACCAGGACACAGCCACACATGACCATGTGGGTGTTATCTACGCATGCTCTCGGAGCACTGCAATGGCAGAGTTGGATCTTGGAGTCAGAGCTTTGGGTGGCCTTCAAAATCTGACACTTTTGCTCTCTAATTTTTTTTTTCTTAGAGAAAAGAAAAAAAATGTTTGTGGGTCCCTGGTCCTACTGTTTTGAGAAAATGGAGGTTTATGGTAACTTATTCCTCAAATCTCAAGCAGCTTCCTCAGACTGGCGCAGTCTTGGTGTGGCTACATATGAAATTATTTGGGCAATGGGGTAGTTTAGAGAGTGCGCTCCAATTTGGAAATTGCATTTTGGTCAGGGTGTGGTGCTGGGCAGATGTCTCCCCTGAAGGAAGCTCCAAGGTCTCATCTAGGTGTGAATGAGCTTGCTCTGTGGGTGGTGGCTTTCACTCTGGGGAGGGGCGCTGAGAGGCCCACTGTGATTGCAGGTGCTGTTCTTTTTAATTAGGGTGTGGGCTGATGAGGACCAGCTCCACCCCAGAGGCATTATGGGAAGGGAGTGGAATCCATCAGATATCAAACAAATGGCTTTGAGAGTTAGAGCACCCTCCAGCCTGCACATCTGTAATTGTGGGGCTCACTGTGCCCAGTGGGAGCTCAGAAATCAAGAAGTGATATACAATGACATTTCTAGCCTTCTCCGGAAATGAGGGGGGTGACTACAGATTTATTTATTAATTCCATCTTGCCAGGTCCCCATTTGGTGCAAACAGTTATGTTTTGCAGCCTGTTTCCACCTTGCAACTAGTAGAGTTAATTTTATGAAATGAGTACTCATGTGATGACCTGAAGGGGGAAAATACATTAATCTGGAAACCATCAAAGCTGTCTGACGTGTATTATTGTAGGACTCAGAAAAAATAAACAGTTTATGGGGAAGATTAAGTGGCAGTGTGGATTTGCTTTTGACATATCTTGTCTCTGAATCTAAGCTGAGGATTTATTATCTCACGATCGTGTCACGGCTATCTCGTTTATATGATAACACATCTGTAATGTTTTACGGTGCAGCACTACTTGTTCGGAATGGGGCTTTTTTAAGTTCTAAATTATAGTACCTGGAGAGGCATACATAATTATAGTGCGTGTTAGCAAATGAGAGGGTGCATTTTCCACCCGCACTCAGCATTAATCGTCAGCACAGCGGGTGCAATAAAATCAGAATTGCTTCTTCCAAACTTCTCATCTGAGCTTGCTCGGCTTGGAGGCAGTGGTTTGGTGGAGAGACGACTGATTTGTGATGGGTGGAGGCTACACTCGAATCTTCCAAAGGGTCTCTACTGGGGGTGACTTTGAGTTCAGACAGGGTGCTAGACGCCATGCAGCTACAAAGTGGAGAGGGAGTCCCCTCCTCCCCCCATCTTAATGACTCACTGGTGCTAGTACAATAGAGCACAGTGTGGAATGTGGGTGTTGGGTCCTGGGTTTGGATTCTACCTATGCTTTTCAATTTTGAGACCAATGATCTCACTTCTCTGAATTGCTGTTTTCTCATCTGCAAATGAAAGATGGTAGTTCTGAGCTCAAAGTGTTCTTAAGGTAATTAGCAATGCTTCTAAAGCACGATGTGTTCCTGCAAGAAATGGTAGGCATTACTGCAGCTCTTCCTCCAAAGCATTACCTAAGCCTGGGCCATCTAGCACGGCCACTATTGACAACATGTCAGTAGAAAACACTGGAAACGTGGTCATATGGAGAGCATTCTAAATGCAAGAGATACTGCAGAGTTGGCTCAGTGGTTAAGAATGCAGAGGATCTGATGTTAATGGTTACTGCCTGTAACTCTACTTTCAGGGGATCCAACTCCCTCTTCTGGCACTAAAACTTCCTACATTCACATGCATGTAGCTACCCTCAGAAACACATGCATGATGAAAAAAAGTTCGTAAAAAGAAAAATGCAAATCAAGGTTTTAAAGTCTGAGTATCAATAAGTAATGTAAATTGTTTCAGTATTTTTAATAGCGATTACACTTTGAAGCAATTACATTTTGGCAATCTTGGCTTAAATATATTAAAATAAATGCCCCTTTTAAGTTTCTTCATTGTGGCTACTACAAAATTATAATTAGTTAAAAAGTTTACCAGCAAGATATCTGTATTAAGATATTAAGATATCTGTAGTGCTCTAACAAATGGATACTGACTAAAATGTTCTCTATGTTAAAAGCCACGGGTTGTATGTTTGTCCTGGTTATTTCTGCTGTTGACTGAGTCTTAATCTACTTTGGAAAATGTTTTAAATAGTTTTCTGGAGGAAATTAGGAAGAGCTAATGTTTGTCATGAACCACCTCATTTAAATTCAAGCTCTTCAGTAGCTAAGGCAAATAAAACATTTGAGTTATGTGGGCCTTTTTGCAAGGAGTAAGATTTATGGAAGTTTGTTTAAAAAAAAAAAAAGACTAGCTTCCCCCTGGAACTGGATTCTCATAGGATTGCTTCCTGGTCTGATTCTGAGGTGGCACACACCTGTACCTTCCCATCCTCCCCTAACTAAGCTTCTGTGAGCTCAGAATGCTCTGAGTCATAGAAACGCCAAAGGATAATTACACCTCCCTTCACTTAGGTAAATTAGGATCTGATCCACGGAGCAGCCCTGTAGGATGGGTTGTCAAGGACTATTGTTCCTTCTTCATGGATGGGGAACGTGAAGGCCAGGGAGAGTGACTTGCTTACATTTTCGTAGCCAGCCAGTAGCCAAGCCTAAAGCTCCAACCTTTATTGCCCAAAGTTAGAAACTCCCTCTGGTTTTGGCAGTCATGGGAAGTGTAGTCATGGGAAGTGTAGTCATGAAAGAAACCCATGACTTAGACAGAATCAGAACCCCACCAAGAAAGAAGATGTACATACCACTGGGGAAGCTGACACCTCCATGAATGAGATTTAGTTTAACCAGACAGAAGAAACCTCCCCATATATAGCCACCCTATTGGTTCGCAGTGACAAACCCAGCTGTAAATATTCTGTGTTCGAGATTTAGAATGGTAGATACAGAAATCATTAGCTTGTTTGCCTTTGAGAGAAATACTCGGGGAGCCTTAGATACACATAAGCCTCTCACCTGTGACCTGTTGCAAATCAGATCTTTTTCTCAGAGGTCTGGAATGGGGCCTGGGAATTTACACCCCAAACCCAGCCCTCAGGTGCTCCCTGCATTGTGTAGTCTGAGTTTTTGAGGAGTGAGACCTCACTTGCTTCTCTCCCGTCTCACCCACAGATTCTCAACCTGAGCGTCTAGTAATGAACATTTTTATGGGAGCTTTGACCCAAGGATGATGCCTAAGACTCATGTGACAGGAATAACTTTGGCTTCTGGCTCCAGGGGCATTTAGTTCACCATGGTGGGAAGAGCATGGCAGGATAGGACAGTTCACATTAGCATGCAGCTAGGAAATAGGGAGCTATGGGAAAATGCCAGAAATAGTGTCCCGCAAAGAACCCTCACTCAATGACATATTTCCCCCCAATGAAAGCCCAAAGCTAAGTTCTCCAGAACTTCCCAACATGGTGTCACCAACTATGAACTGAGCACCTAAAACATGAGCCTGAGGAGGATACTCAGTTCTAAAGTGTAACCCCACCCCAGGTCACTGGAATCATAGTCCCTGGGAATAGAGGCCTCAAACCTGCCCTCAGGTGTTCCAGTGGTTGCTAGTGTTGTTAGCATGGCAGGATCTGGAATCAGCGAGGATAGGAGCCTCCTGATACACCTGTGAAAGCGTACATAGGCTGGTGGTTCTCAACCTGTGGGTCATGACCCCTTGGTAACCAAGTATCTCAAAAAATTAATATAATTCGTAACAGTAGCAAAATTACAGTTATGAAGGAGCAATAAAAGTAACTTTATAGTTGGGGTCACGGCAACATGAAGGACTGTATTAAAGAGTCACAGCACTGGGAAGCTCGAGAACAATATGCCATACGGTGATCTTAGCCTCTATGCATCTGTCATGGGTTATCTAGTTAGGTTAACTGAAGTGAAAAGAGCCACCTTAACTGTTGGCAGAACCATCCCATAGGTTGGGGTTCCTGGAGTGAATCTAAACCAGAAAACAAGCAGGACACCGGCATTTTTCTCTCTCTACTTCCTGGCTGTAGATGCAAGATGACTAGACTCCTCAAGCTCCATGTGAGTGTGAGTTCTCATGTGTCATGGACTGTAGCTTCAGACTGTGAGACGAAACCAAACCTCTTATGTTGCTGTTGTTGCCTTATTTTTTTTTGTGTGTGTGTTTATCTGTCTGTCTTTTTTTTTTTTTTTTTTTTTTTTTGTAATCACAGCAAGAGGAGGAAAGGAAGAAGACGTGATGTCTATCCTGGAAACGCTGCATTTAGGAACAGTGGGATCACATGGCTTACATACATTCCTTCATTTAGGCCCAGTCCCCAAATTCTTCAGAGTTGCCTCACTGTCCAAAGCTCTCCTTTTGTTTCTTAAAACAAAGTTTATTTCATAGCCTGGTCATGCATCCTTGAACTTAGTTGTTGATGGCCTACACAGCACATGGGGCCCTACAGACAGATGACAGGGTCATTGTGTATTTTCTAGCAGATTGAAGCACTGATCTCTGCTTTGTATGAGGTTAACTGGCCATTCCACAGTGAGAGATGAAAAAAAAATGGGGTGGGCACGAGACAGCTTCTGGAAATGCGAGGTCAATTTGAAAGAGTTGAGGAAGAAGGGACCAGTCCCCTGAAAACCAAAAAGGGTTTGCCCGTAAGGAGACTCTCCAAGCACACAGACGGCACCAGGTACCAGCAGGGGACAGTTGGGAGCATATTTAATTCTAACCCATGACAGGGAAACAGCAGAGAAGGTAAACGACTGCCTTCCCAAGTCCCACCTCCAATTAAGACCCTATTGGGTCTGGGGGTAGAGTATCTTTATAGACAGATGTGAAAATCACAGCTGGTTCAGACACAGATCGAGGTGCCCCCAACCTAGACATGGAAACACACCAGCTCCAGCCAGAGATCAAACATGTGTTGACAGCTCTCTCCTGCCGTGGAACAAGTAGTTCAAATATCTTTAAAGTAGAGCATGGGAGTCTTTGCACTTTCCAGGGTTCCCACATTATTCCCCTTTCTTCTGAATAAACAACTGGCAGGCACACCACAGAGTTAGTTGTAATGACTGCTCCTCATTTTCGTCTTAAATCTATATGGTTGCTGTATATTGAGATCCTGGCTGGTGCCAAGTGCTCAGCCACACGTCTGTTTTTCATTTAGACTCTGAGTTCTTTTGGGGTAGCCAGCTTCAGACTCCGGGTTTAACGCACGCCCCTAATTGTGAAGTGGGATGAGCTTGGTGCTGACTGCAGGGTTTCTGGTTTCAGAGTTGAGGCAAGTAGCCTGTAGGAAGGGAAGAAAGGCCTCTCTCTGGATTCCTTGCCTCTTGCTAAATTTCTTTTTTACATCTCACTTTTTTTTTTAATTGAGTGCATAAAACAGCTATAAAAAAAGCAGTTTAGATGATGTGGCTGGTCCACCCGTGGCTTTAAATATGTCTCCCCTAAATTTTGAAATGTCTCTTTTCTTTCTTTTCCCTCCCAGTCCCACATGGGCCATATTTCCTATTTTAAAATGACCTGGTTCTGTGGCTCACATCATGACTTTATGGCTCAAGTCCACTTCACAGTTTCTTACTACAGGTCCCAGACTGGTAGGCCAGTTCCCGCCTTGAGTACCCTATGCTTGTAGTGAAAGGAGGAGGACATTGGCTCTCTGGGTTCATGGCAATGACTTTGGGTTGTTCAGTGTAGAAGGAGATCATATAGTTCCAAGGCTGCTTACTATAAGTATTAAGCAAAAATGCTTTAACCCCTTCAAACATCAAGCATTTGGGGCTGGAGAGATGGCTCAAGAGGTAAGAGCACTTGCTGCTGTTACAGAAGATCAGAGTTAGCGTCCCAGGACCCATGTTGGGCAACTGCCAACCGCCTATAGTTCTACATATCAGATGCCCTCTGTTGGCATCCATAGGCACTGCTTTAATGCACACACACACACACACACACACACACACACACACACACACACACAGCGTGAGGAGAAAGAGATATAATTAAAAATAAAATACAACTTTAAAAAATACTGGTAACTTCAGTGCAAGACTAAACATTAAATGGAGAGCTTCCTCTACAAAATTATGTTGGGTCCCTGAGTCCCTTTCTGAAGTCTACATTTTTTTTGAGGGAAACTGCACTGCCAGTCAGCTGGTTATCATTCCAAAGAACTTCCAGGATTCACTCCGATATGTAAAGGATTCAGTTCAATACGTCCCCATGAAATGTGTTAAGGAAGCTGAGCATGATAGTATGTGTCTTCACTCCCAGCATTCAGAGGATTGCTACAAGTTGGAAATTCAGTCTGACAGGATTCTATCCCAACAAGCCAAAAAAAAAAATGCTGTGAGTTAAAGAGTGTTTATCTAGCACTCACAGATCACTGGATTCAACATTAATCATCTCATAAACTGAGCATGGTGGCAATACATGTATTTCTAGCACTTGGAGGGGGAGGCAGCAGTATTAGAAGTCTAAGACCATCCTTAGCTGTATATAAGTTTGAGGCTATCCTGGGCTGCATGAGATCCTGTCCAAAGATCAGCCAGTTGACAAACAAAATAAAAACAAAAAAGTTAACACAAATCCCACTAATAAGTAATCAATCACACACACACACACACACACACACACAAAATGTAGCAAAGGAAAGAATATGATTTTTTTTAAAATTGTTAAGTACCTTTTAGGAAATTAGTAAGAGCTGTGTTGGTGGGATTTCTCAGTGTTCTATCATAGTTCATGGAAAAGATATAAAAACTGAGTTAGATCAGGTTGTGTTGGAGTGGACTTTGAGGAAGAACTTGGAATACCTTCCAGTCCTTCTGCCCTCCTCCTATTTGACTCATAACCCTCAATGTTCAAATATTCACAAAAAGGAGGCTAGTGAGTGATGGTCCTCTAAAACGGGTTCCATATACTGACTCTTCTCCTGTGTGTTTCTTGCACACTCATTCAACTTGATGCTTGTTGTGCACCTGCTGGACTGGATGTGGGGGACCATGGACCAAGGCAAGTATCAGCAAAAGCACAGAACATGAGAACTACCTTCCCTCCCCCCTCCTGGCTTTGGAACAAACACAGAAGAGAAGTTTCAAGGAGAAATGAATACTGAGTACTGCCAGAGATTTCATAAGGAGCAAGTGATGTTAAGATGATCCCTTCCCAGAGTGAAGGGATCAGGCTAGATGATACTTGCATTGAGCAGTGGTTACTGTGAGACCCAAGGATGACCCAGAATTGGTCTCCATCCATGGCTCTATACCCTGACAAGACAGCTATTTGAAATGTCCACTCACTGTTTCTATTATCTGTCTCCTTTCTTCATTTCTTTCCTTCTCTTTATTTTTATACATATGTAAAAAGATATACTTTTAAATATAGCTTCTTTTGTGGTTGTTGGTTCTAGCTTATTTCATTAACCTAATGTTTCCAATGGCATCCATTTCCCTCCAAATGTCAAATATTATTTTTTTTTAGAGCTGCACATGATTTCTTTGGATATAAAGGTTGTCTTTTCCTTGTCCATTCATCTGTTGATGGACATCTTCTAGGCGACACAGACTCTGTAAATAAATAAAGACTTAAATAAATAAATAAATAAATAAATAAATAAATAAATAAATGTAAAAACAAATCAGTAAGTGAATAAATAGCCTGAGTTTATTTTAGGCTTTCTATTTGAGGATTTCTTCAAATAGGAGGACTCAGACAAGGCTCACCAAAAAGAGGCTGCAATGGGCAGAAATAGTTCTGTGGTAGCAATGAGTTAGGAGGCCCAGGGGGGCTGTCACAATGATGAGGACTGAGAATAGTACCAAGAAAAGATGGCTAGAAGATACTGACAGCGCTGAGGAGATTGTAAAAGGACAGAGGTTCAGATTCCAGAACCCACATGAAGCTGGTTGTGATACTGTGTGCTTCTAGTTCCGGGTCTTCTGGGTTGGAATAGCATGCAGAGACAGGAGGATGCCCAGAAGTTAGTAGGCAATCTATCCTGACCTTGGCAGTGGTGGTGAGCAAGAAACCATGCCTCCAACAAGGCAAAGGCAGAAGCCAAGGATTGATATTTGAGGTGGCCCTCTGATGATGACCCCCCCACACACAAATGGAGTGAAGGAGCAAAAGATTGAAAGAGTAGATAGATTAACAAGTTTTAGTGGATGAAAAGAGGTAAGGGAAGAGAACGTTAGAATGATGCTCTAGTTCTTCCATGGTCCATGATAGGAGGTTTGTGGGGGACAGCCAAGAATACTGTTTGGAACAAGGGACCCGAGGACAAGAGAGGCAAAAACCATCATGATGTGAGCCACCGAAGGAGCTGGATGTCTTATGGAAATCAGGATGCTGATTGTCAGGGAGACACTACCCCATGATGTCACACTCTGATGACTGTTGCTAGTGTTATGTAATCAGCATGTGGATATACCACAAGGACAAGGAAACAGGCATTGCCTAAGTGAGAAAATGGCTCACTCTAACACAGCCTGCACACCAGGATTATTTCCTTTTTAAAATCTTTTCCTTACTCTGTTTGTTTGTTTGTTTGTTTGTTTGTTTTACCCAGTTTCTTTGCTTTTTGTGTGGTTTACCCATTCAGGTCCACAATCTCAAACTTACCAGGGGAGGGAGAAGAAAAATGAAGGGAAGTTTGGCTTTTCCTCTGAATTTCCAGTCTAATCCAAGAACAAATCTGGAGTAAGGGAAAAATTTTTAGAAAATAAAATCATTTAAAATGGAACAATGGGAAGGAGAAGGAAGGGAGGGGGCCAAGGTTTGGATGCAGTTTTAACTGTGAGGTGATTCAAAACAGTTAAGTTTTAAAAAGCCTAACAAAACAGAGTGAAAGGGAGAACAGGCTTTTCAGCTCCTCTAACCCTGGACAGCTGGCTCCCTGCCAACGTCAATATTAGCCAAAGAAGCTTGGCCCCTGTTCAGGCTGATCAAATGTGACTTAGGAGGATGCGTGGACCCGGGCTTAGAGGACGCACACATGCTCCATGAGTCAGGATAATAATTACAGGCTTTAATAAACGCAAACATGGTGATAACAGGTTTACATAGTCAGGGCTGCCGATGCCAAGACCCGACAGTCACTGATTTGGGATTTTAGCCATAACCAAGGAGCCCACTGGTGGATTCTGACTGCATCACGAGTTCCCCTCTCTGCCAGTACTCCATAACCTAGCAACCCCAACCAGTCAGTTGGCCTTGGTTCCATCCAGGGTCCAGACTTGGCTCCTGATGCACTCAGCCTACTGCCTGAGCTTGGCTCATCATGCTCTGCCCTGCATGGTCTTCCTTTTAGCTCACTATGCAAATCCCAAAGTGGGCGGTGCAGAGTTAGGGGTAAGAGGGGCCCTTCCCTCTGGCAGGCCTGAACTCTTAGTGTTTTCAGAGAATATCTATGCATGCACACACACACACACACACACACACACACACACACACACAAGTCCCTTTTTGTCCCAACTCATTCAGAATTGCCTCTGATGTACAGTTGAATACACACAGGTCATTTAAAAGTCTGAGTCGCTCCCTTAGGCTTCTGTTCATACCTGACTCTCTTATTCACTAGTTACCCAAAGGCGAGCCTGGTTCCATCTTCTGAGTGGACAGTCCTCATTTATAAAAGAGAGCCAGACTGTGAACTGCTTACTGACATTGCGAAGGTGGAGGAGACGGTAGACAGAGAGTTCCATGGCAGTACTGTGGAGTAATAGATGTTCAACTAATCATGTCTAACTGTGCTCTGGCTGTGTGCCAGCTCCTGTGCTTATCAATTTATGTTCAGTGCTTTTAAACTTGTTATTGCTTTCCTTGTTTTCCCTTGGGAAAGCTCTAACTACTTTTACAATCTTAACCTGAGTAAACTCCAAGAGAAATATCTCAAGGTCATTACAGGCACTCCATAAATACTTGTGAAATAAATGAGCAGTTTTATCTTTTCTTCTAGAGACCCTCAATGTATTTAGAACTGCAGTTAACCCCATTAATCACACAGGAAAACTGAGGCAAAGGCAGTCTTTGTCAGAATGCAGGGTGAAATGCAAGAGCCTCTAGTGGCTCCACAGTGGAATGGGCTCTGAACACATTCTGGTAGAAGCAACCTGCATGCCCCCCAATCTTCCTCATCTGCCCAGTACCAGCCTCCACGCTGACCTTGGGGAAAGCCAGCTCAGAGCCGAGCTATGGAGCTATGGCTAAGACAGAGTAAAATTTTCAGCCCATGAGGGCAAGCCCATGCTGCATGCTGTCCCGGGACAGACTCCTTGGACACCAAAGCCTTCAGGCAGGCAGCCAAGAAAGCTGTGAGCCTCTTGGCCGCCCAGCTTGTGGCCAGGAACTTGTTTGTAAGAGGAAGTCTTTCCTCTGTCCTCAGTGGGGCCAATGCAGGTGCACGATCTTGGCCAAGGCTGTTTAGAAGCGGAGGAGGGAAGGGCAGAAGAGGGGAAGATGGACCTCCCTCACCCCGATCCTGTTGTGTGTGAGGAAGGATGGATCACTGGGTTGTTGTTCTGTGTTGCACATACAGAGCTCCGTGCAGAGAGGACCTTCATAAGGGTCAGGGGTTCTGTCTCTTTCTTGCAAACAGAGTGTTGTCTCTGTTCTCCCTGGCAGCCACCAGGAGTTGCTTGCTATGGAGCCCTTGCAGGCTTCTCTTTCCTCTTATGCAACAGTAGGATTCGATGTGTACAAGCCTTTGTAACCTCAGCACATCCTGTAGGGATAAAGGAGGCTGAGACAAGAGAGTCGCCATAAGCTTGTAGACCAGCCTGCATGATGCACACAGCAGTGAATAAGAGACCCTGTCTCAAGCAAGCAGAAGGTAAGGATGGACATCTGAGGTTATCCTGTGACCACCACAGAAGCCCATATATATATGGACAATGCCATATATATATATATATATATATATATATATATATATATATATATGCACACATAAGAATAACTACTAACTCCTGGCTTTGTTTTGACATCTCTTTCCCTGGATGCATATTTTAGCAATGTTTATCATAGACACATAACCCAAGCACACCAGGTTGTTTATACATCTAACAGAATTGTTTCACAGGTCTATTTCTAATCTCACTGTATATTTGCAAACTCCTACTCATCCTTCTAAACATTTCTTAGACATCAACACCCCTAGGATGCCTTCTTTGTTCACTCTTTCTTATCCAGTAGTATTAATGTTTGCACATTATACCTTTGCTCTGTATTTATGCTTATTAATGCTTCCGAGACTGTATGTTGACTTTGGATTTGTCCTTGCTTCTACTTTTAAACCATAGCTAAAACTGGAAAGAAATACTGTAGTGAGAATTTAGTAATTTTGTTTCTTTAAAAAACACAGACATATTATTGGAATATGTTTTCATTTTAATCCAGGTGTGGAGATACGGGTCTGCTTCATGGCAGGTGACTATGTGCTCTAGCAGAGGCATGGTTTTGCCAGCTGCAGATAGTTTCTGTGATTGTGTGACATTTGTAATTCTGGGGACTTTCAGAGGGTATATAAATGCTAGAGCCTAGATAGGTAGGTTGTTGGTTGGTTGTGGGTTACTGTTAGTTTCAGTTTAAGCTATTGTACACAAAGATTAAATGAGGAGGAGGAGGAGGAGGAGGAGGAGGAGGAGGGGGAGGAGGAGGAGAAGGAAGAATTAGGTATCCTGATAGTGAAGATCAAACTTGCTCCGGGGAGCTCAATGTCCTTATTCAGCAGGAAGTAGTGGTAGCCTAATGATAAAGTTTCCCTCTTTCCTCTCAATCCCTTTTTCTCTCTTAGCTAGTGTTAGGAGGTTGAAAGGTTAGAAGAAAAGGGTTGGAAAGAATGGAAGAAACAGAAACCCATAAAGTAGCAAAACACCTCCTACAAAGTACCTTAATCTAGCATGCTTGGAGCTGAGATAATTTATTCTGAAGTGCATCCATAAATGCTGAGTACCTTGTTGAGCTGAATGCTTTCTGTAGCTGTTGTGGTTTGAGTCCCAGAGGTTTTCCATGGTCTTCTGTGCTTAAACAGTGTTCTTTAGCTCATGGCACCATGTTAGGAGTTTGTGGAACTTTTAGAGGCCGGGGACGTAGTTCGCTCAGGGTGAGCCTGTGAGAGTCATAGCCTCCTCTGGTCTGGTCTAACTCTGTTTGTTGGTTCCACACACTTCTTCCTCCATGAACGCCATGAAGTCTTGTCTTGCATGGTGGACTGTACCTTCTCAAACTGTGAGCCACAATTTTAAGGTGCTATTGTCATGTGTTTTAGTCATAGCAACACAAAAGCTGCTAATGCAAATTACTACAGAAAAGTTCTCTGTTAAAACCTTGAACTCTCAAGGGTTTCTCTGGCTAATGATAACCTAATTCTCTTTATATAGAGATTATTCTGGATTTGCACATGGCTTTCCATCTGTCTTCCAATGCTTCCTTATCCTTTCTGGGGTTCTAAATCCTGAGGAACCCTACTTCTATATTGGTAGGTAACAAAACATCAACTTTTTTTATTCCGTAACCCACAGGCAGACTAGCTGACTGGTGGAGAGAGAAGCCTCCCATTCTAGGTCTGAGGAAGTCATCCTCTCTCCGTCCGTGGCCCTGTCAGATACTGGTAGCTTATTGGAAGTGAAGCCCTTGGTTCAGTTTCCTGTTTGTAGCACTACAGCCAGCTTCTGCCAGCCAACTTCAGGCTGCACTCACAGCAACTGGCTTGGCTCAAGACATACACTGTTGTCAGGTGACAATAATATACATAGCTGGAGATGACCTCGTCTTGGTACCGAGACATCTGTTGATTTATCCAGGGGTTGAAGCAACGGTCATACAGGAAGTCAAAAACCAGGAGTTCCAGAAACACAACAGGAAATGGACTACAAATGGAGTTAAGAGCAAGGATACGAAAAACATAATAATGTCCCTTAGCATCTCACTAGCTGTTCGTTCCAACTGTGAGAAAGGTCAGGTGGGGAGAAGACAGAGCTGCCCCACACATAGATACCTTTGACTGCTTGTTATGGCCAGGAAAGGGACCTTTCCATCCTCACAGGCTTTGCCTGAAGCTGCCTCACCATTCCTTTGCGTGTCTCTTTCCATACCAGGTCCTGAAAACATCAGCAGTCCTCCGAGTTCTCCCAACAGGCGATGAAACAGCATTAAGTGTTTTGTCCATTACCTAATTTATTGAAATATGTTCTTTGGGAGAATTTTTTAAACCTATGTGAAACAGTCACAGGGAGAAGATAAGATTGGGGTGGGCCAGGCAGAATTGCATTGGGTGATAAAAATAGTTTTATCTCCATTTGGGCTGATTTTGAAAAGATTTTATCTTTTGCAACTGGATCCTTTTCAGAAGCCTGCTCCTCTCTCTCTCTCTCTCTCTCTCTCTCTCTTCCTCTCCTTTCTCTCCCTCCCTCTCTCTTGCTCTATCTCTCTCACTCTCTCTCTTACTCTCTCCCTCTAACCCCCTCTTGCTCTCTCACTCTTGAGTTGCTATGAGAACATGAATCATCTCCTTAGCACAATGATGCCAGAGCACAGCGCTTAGGAGCGGACCCTGATTTCTCACTGTTTGTTCTTCGCTCTCGACGAGATAAGCTGTTGTTATTTCTTTCTTCTCGAACAAGCATGCCATGATTGCTGAAGTGGTGAGAATAATTGGACCAAACAGTCACACGATTAATGCAAACGGAGAGAACTCATCTGCTCCCAGCACAGTCAGTGTGCTTTGCTTTGGGAGGCGTGGGGGAGCTTGCTTCTCTGTTTATTCTTGGGTTGGGGAACAAATGTGGCTGAGTTCACCACCACACACTCGGTGTTTCTTCTTGGGGTGGAGACCTTAAATGAACTGGGTTCAGAGTGAAATAATCCCTGTCTTTGGAGGAGTATGGGGTGTATGGTGAAGACACTGAGGTGGACTGTCTCTCTCCATGGTGACATCCTTGCCACCATTCACTCTCCTCCCAGGGATACCACCAGCAGTGCTTCAATGGTGGAGTTAAATTACCAGGTGATACTGCCAGTTGAGTGAGAGGGACTTAAAGCTGGGAAGTGTCTGCCAGGTGCTTAGCTCCATGCTCTTATGTCCTTGAGGTAGTACATGCACAGAGCAGCCCCATTATCCCCACTTTCCACTTGGACAGACAAGGAAGCTGAGGTGTAGCCATCTCAAATTAACAAGGTAGGAAAAACCCTGCAGTGTGGCTGGAGTCCAGGTCTGACTGACCTAGAGCCAGGGCTCCAGGGCATGCCCAAGTGTCAGACTAGCTTTGAATCCTGGATCATCATGTAATGGTTGGGTGACCTGGAACAAGGGTCCCAACTTCTTATTTCCAAAGTTTCCCCATCTTAGATACTATAGCATTGACCTCATAGAGCTGTTGTAAGAATTGCATATATTCAACATATTTGTTGTTAATAGCTATCGCAAAACACCTGACAGAGCATGAGAAGGGAAGAAAGTTTTGTCTTATAGGCTCAGTTTCCGGAAATTCACCACATCAGAGATAGCAAAGCAGTCAGAATGTCATGGGCCAGAAAACTGGGGTCAAGAACCATGGGTGGGCAAAACCTTCAAAGTCTCACATCAGGTCCCAAGTGCCTACTGACCTATTTCTCCCAGCTAGGCCTCACCCACAAAAAGCAATGCAGCATTTAAAATAGCCCCAGGAGCTGGGTCTGTGCATTCCAAACATGAATATTTGGGGGATGCTTTATTTGATAGAATATTCTCAAGGTGAAAGGGTTTGTTTTGGCTCTCAGTTCCAGTTTACCATCCATCCCTCTGGAGAAATCACAGCAGCAGGGGCCTGAAGCTGGTTACATCCTATCTACAGTCAAGGAACAGAGAGAAATGAACACCTGTGCTCAGATCACATTTATATTCTTCAGGATCCCAGCACAGGGAATGGTGCCTCCCACAGTGGACAAGCCTTCCCACGTCAGTTAACCTAATCATGATTATCACCCACAGGGATGCTTGAAGGCCTATCTCCCGGGTGATTCTAGATATCATCGAGTTGACTATTGAGAGTAATCATCACATCACCATTCTGCTTAATTGCTTCCTTTTCATGGTCCATAAACGGACTAGAGCTCAAATCGATTAAATAAGGGAAGAACTTTGCACAGACCATGCTCACCAGAGTCTCATCCATTCCGCTGCAGGTGGTCTTGCTCTTGATTGGTATTCCATCCCATGATGAAGAATGCATTCTGTCCTACTTCTGGAAGTCTTTACAAGTCTAGTTTCTCCTCTGGGTTTTTTAAAAGTTCATAAAGAGAGGAAAATAGGTGGCACAGTGTTTGGTCCCTCTGGTGCAACTGTGGTGGTCAAATGTGGGTGTTGGTGTTCTCATCTGAACGAGAAAAATAAGGGAGCCTGAAAAGTAGATCCCAGATCAACGATTATGGAAAGAGACAGGGGATGACACATGACCTGGGGCCTGCTCCCAACATCCCTGGGGTCAACTGCCCACATTTCTCAGTCCAAGAATATTGTCTGGACCATGGAGCCTATTTTGCTCATTTCCATAGACCATCTTAAGTGTGAAAAGGGTGGGCTCTATTGTCTTTAGCATTAGACAATGTTAAGGTCCTATTCTGTGCAGGTTCCTAAAGTCCCTAGGGCTCAGCTCCAGTTACTATAATGGCCACTGTAGGGCCCTGAGATTTTTGTTTGTTTTGTCATGGGGTCTCACTATGTAGTCAGGTTGGCCTCAATCTCATGCTTTAGATTCTGGACTGTTTTGGTACTACCGGTGACTAAACATGCAAAAGGGAAAACTGGATGGTGGGCATGATCCTACTTGAGCCACAAGCAAGTTTAAGGAATTGAGGAGAACCTGGCATAGAACAACCCAGGGTGAACAGTTTTGACAGTGCTAGACCCACTCCTTGGACAAGGAGTTTTCCCCTTTCTTGACTATTTTTAGTGATACTGGTACAGGGAGTATTTATTTCCATCTTTGCTAAAGACCTCTTTACAACCACTCTATCCTGTCAGCATCACCAACCCCAACACTAGTCTTAATTCAGGACTTATCATTTCATGAGCCCAAAAGTCATTAGCTTGGTGTGAGCCGACTTTCACTTGCCAAGCCCAAAAAACTAACTTAGCCTGTAATAATTTTCATTTTCAGTCCCTAGTCTGACCTCTTTTCATATAGCATCTCCATCCTAATGATGAGAATAATTTATACTGTGGTGGACATGTCTGTCAGAGGGATTCTGACTTCCTTCTAGGCCCTTCTTTTGGTTCCCACCTCTATATTCATCCAGTAGAGCCTGTTTCTCCACTACTGTTGTTTCCTACGCTTCTGTCCCAGGATGCATTCCTCCTGTGGTTCTGGCCCTGTTGGTTAGCACCCTGCCTACCCAAGTCGCAATGTTAGGTGTGGTGGTAGGAAAGGGACTCAAGTTCCAGATAGTGGGACAGTCTAAATTACTTTTGTGTAGCTGTGAACAAAACATCTGACAAACAGTTCCAGGAAGGAATGATTTGTCTTGGCTCATGGTTACTGAAGATTTAGTCCTCATTACTTGGCTCCATGCATTGGGAAAGACTACCATAATGAAGGGTAATGTGTGGCAGACGAGACTTGTTAACTCGTTGTGGTCTGGGAATAGGAAAAGGAAGATGCCAGAAGCAAGATGTCCAATGATTTGACCCTAGCAATCAACTTCCTTAAATTCTAGAAGTTTCAAAAATGTCAACACCAGCTAGAAACTGGGACAAATGATACTGGGGTGGGGGGGATCGCATTGCATTGCCTTTGCTGGATCTCTTGAGAACCTGGTGTGGCCTGTCCATGGGGTCCATGTAGATGGGGTTAGTGAGGTAAATAACCAAAGAAACACCTTATCAAATGTTCTTGGATGAATCCAGGCCTGAGGTTAGCTTTACAGTCTGATGACTTTCCCCCAAATTGGTCCACTTATTGCAATGTCATTTAAATTAGCTTGCATTAAGTCTTCTAGCTCTTAGAAACAACGGCAAAACGGAAGTTCTTTACATATCTAATAATTTCCCAACAGAATATTTAGTTTTAGGCACAGATTGGGCCTCATAATCTGGCAAATGTTCCTTATCTCAATAGAACAGGACTACTTTCTCACACTCTCCACTTCACCCGATCCACAAATCCTCACCTGTGACTGTATTCTTCTTTCTCCAAACAGAGAGAAAAATTGACCTAAAGGCTTTTATATCCTATGCAGTAGCATTTCTCATGGCCATAAAACGGTGTCTCAGAGACTCCAACTAGGCACCTAGCCTTTCTGTTCTGAACTGACCTGTCTGTGGCTACATTGCTAAAGAAATCATCTTTGCCTTTGTAGCTAATAATCTTGCTGCAAGCTGTTGCTACCAAGTGGTTGGTCACTTACAATAACGACCAATTTTTCAAGAATTATTGCCAAAGTGATCAGCCACATCTTGGTTGTCCAGGGCTCATGTTTTGGAGTTTATCCAGTAAGAAATAAAGGCTTCTAGGTTATCATAAAAAGTGGGGGAGGATCTGGAAATCTAAGTAAATGGCATGGCAGCCAGTGCTTTACTTTTATTCTGGACAAACTGATGTTTGTTTATGTGTCTTTATAATGTTTGGACCTGGGGAGACCTTAGAGCCAATCAGATGACTCAGTTAGACCCCCTTTAAGGAAGCATTTATTTTTTCTTATTATTATTATTAAATTAATCAAAATTAGGGCACTGGAGAGATGGCTCGGAGGCTAAACATACTTGCTGCTTTTGCGGAGGACTGGAGTTCAGTTCCCAGTACTCACAGCAGATGGATCACAGCCACCATAACTTTAGCTTTATCGGATTTTACACCCTCTTCTGGCTTCTGAGGGCACCTGCACACATGCGGCATACATGCACACAGATACACACACACACACATTCATACACATAAAATAAAGCTAATTAAATTTAGTATTTGACATTTTTATACACATATAAAATTATAAATAAAGCAAGCCTATAACTCTCACTACTCACCCCAGCGATATACTCCCTCCAGCAAGGCTTGCACCTCCTAAAAGGTCCACAACTTTCCCAAACAATGCCACCAGGACAAAGTAGTCAATACATGAACCTATGAGTGTCATTTCTCACTCAAACCACACGTCTTTTTGTTTTGTGACCGACCAAGTTTGACAAGACCATCTGTAACCATGGGTTCGGAACCATCTGTGGGAGTTTGGTAGGCTTGACCGTAGGCACACAACTGAAGGGAATCATCCTGGAGGTCCTTGTATGAGCCAGGCATTGGCTAAGGTTTTGGACATCACCTCACTGCCTACATAGAGCAAAGTTCCAACCTTCAGTTCATACAGTGGACGCTAGAGAGATGAACCCACTTATTGCACAACACACAGGAAATGTACAATCTGTGCTTGAATCCAGGACACTGAGTTCTTCTCATCAAATTGGGAAGTCTGCCTTTGTCATTCAGCTCTACAAGCTCCACTTCTGCCAGGGCCAAGCATGACAGCTTGAAAGTTTATCCCACTGTAGATGCATGTTAAGACAGCAGCAGAAAGAGCAAGGGAAAGCAGAGGCAATGGCCTGTTCTTCTTGTGGCTGCCTAGTTCACACCCTGCCCCAGCAGGTGGGCATCACACCTGGGCTAGCAGCTCCAGCTTCTGCAGCCAGAGAAACAAGAGAAATGGTGACTGGAATAGACTTTATAATGAGAGCATTGTGCATGGAATTTAGTGTAAAAAATAAAAAAAAAAATTACCTCTAGTTACTTACTGAGAGGGGGGGAAGCACCTTCTCCTTGCCGTTGTGGGAACCAGAACCACAGATCCAAGGAGTAGGAAAAAATCATAAATTTACTCCTGCCTTGACATTGCATGAGTGCATCCAGAGACAAAGACACAAATAATAAATAAAGCATTAGGATAGCTGTGAGCCCAGGACATAGAGACATTGCCTGATCTTCAAGGCATGAGGGTCACCTGGGGCAAGGCTCTCTATGCACTGAATCTAGACTTTTCCTCCATCACCAGGAAGCAGCAGACTTCCAAATGCCAGTCCACAGGAACCCTTGTAAGACAGCCTTTCATGACACAGAAACTGGAAAGAAGGCCAGGTTATCTTAGCTGGATTAATGTACACAGCTCTCCAGTCAAGCCTGGAAAAGCACTTTTCTAGACAGCATTAAGTCCTTGGTAAGTAACAGCAGAGCCACACTCTTTCCCTGGATGTCATGTCACTAAAATTTTTCACATTGTGTTTAAGTTTTGTGATACATCCCCAGTGCGCTGGTCTCAAAAGTTAAGAAAGCACAGGAACCTTTGCTAGTTCGATGACGGTTTCCCACAAAAGTTCAGCAGCAAATGTCACCTGAATTAATTCAGTGTCAGGGGTACTCTGGTGGATGCCCTTAGGGTGGGCGATCTGAAGAAGTTGGACATAGTAACACTTATATTAAGTATCAGTAACTTATACTTGCTTATAGTTTATACCGTGGTGTAGACAGTGAAGTTGATAAGGCTCACAACATGCTTGGGGAGCTAATCACATGGAGACTGAGAGACAAACTTCTGTGGTGCTGAAGAAGAGAATACACAAAAGAGAATCGTAAATGAAAGTATAACACTTCTAAGCCAAGGCAGGTACTTCTCATTGTTTTATTGCTCTGCAGAGAGGAGATGGAAGCCCAGTGTTTCAGAAGGTTGAGCTACAAAACAGGGATTTTGTTGAGTTAGTGCCCCAAGTGATCATACAGAAGGGACTTGCTCTTTGACCTGGGGTGATAATCTTTGTGAAGCTAAACTATTAAATGTCATGGTTTTTTGAACACTCTAGAATTTTTTTGTCCCAGACAAGTACTTCCAATATTTCTACTGTTTTCTTCTGGTATTACAAAAGGAGAAAGATTCAAAACAGACAGACCTGGAACATGGCCAAGTCTGATAGCAAGAGCCACACAGTCTGTTTTGAGATAGTAGTCTCTACAACTGCCTAGGATTTACACACGCACGTGTGTGTGTGTGTGTGTGTGTGTGTGTATTAGGGGGAAAGAAGGATGGAGAAATGGCTCAGTGGTTTAAGAGCACTGGCTGATCTTCCAGAGGACCTGAGTTCAATTTCCAGAACCCACATGGAAGCTTAGAACTGTCTGTAATTCCAGTCCAGAGACTCCAACACCCTCACACAAGCCAAACATGTAGGCAAAACAACAAGGCACATAAAAGATTAAATAAAAAGTGTGTGAGTGAGTGCATGTGGGTGCATGCATGTATGTGTGTGCAGATGTATGTTCCTGTGTGTGCCTTATATGTTCTGTCTACCTTGTTTTGTTAGTTTAAAACAGAGTTATATTGAGAAGAGGGACAAAGAGATTCAACAAGCCCCCTCCGCCGAGTCTGCCTTTGGGTCCTGAAGTGAGGCCAAAGTTTAAATCGATGGCCAAGGATATGCACATCTAAGTGGTCAAGGTGTGATCCTATCTGCCATTGGCCCATCATTGTCTGAGCTTCAGTCTTATCCTGTAAAGTGATCTGCTAAGTTGTTAGGACTGTGCAATTTCTTCTTGGGAAAGAAGCTTCCTCCTTGACTGGAGTCTTTTTTTTTTTTCCTCCCAGCATGTGATTGCTGGGAAAATTCCTGCACTCTTTAAACAGTCTAATAGACAAGCAACCCTTTAGAACACCTGCACTTCTGCTGGCTGGCTACAGAAGGGCTTGTGAAACTCAAGGGCCAGGGCTGAGAAAGTTTCCTGTGGACCAGCTCCACAGCTCCACTGTATCCATCAAATTCTGCGAATGACTGCTCCAAATCCTCCCCTCAGGCCAAGATGTTATGCTTTGATGATGGTCTGCCCTGGTGTCCTGACTGGATTAATTTCAGTTACTTTTCTCCTCAAAACAGTAATTACCAAAGAAACTTGGACACTCAGAGGCTTCTCACTGTGAGAAAGGGTAACCTTCAGGTAGACGTGTCTAGGTTCGGGTGTGTTGGTTTGGATCACCTGTTCTCCATGCTCTGCGGCCACATTAGCCACACCAGCTCCTCTACTGAGTTTCCATAGATGGTGGGTGGGTGGGTGGCATGGTGTGAGTCACCAAGCAGAGCTACTGGTGCTGGGTGAGGTTGTGAGCCTTCCTGTCTCTTCCTCACTCTGCACTTACTCCTTCCTCTCAGGCTGCCATCTGACGTGGGCTCCAGCTGCACAGAAGCTGCTTTCATCACCTCTTCTGTCCTTTGTTGGAAAGCAGGGCCATCCATCATCACCTGAGATGTGCCAAAGACACCTAGGCTTGGTCTGAAGGGCTGTCTGAAGCTGGGAGGAATTTTGTCTAAATCAGAAACCTTTCTGAATACTGCAGAGCTTGTCAAGTGACTCACCTCAGTCTGTGTCATAACAGATTCAGGTGGGAAGGCAGAGTGGAGCTAATTCCAAAGAACCTTAGACACTTCACCTCCTGTACACTGAAAACAGAACTGACCTAAATGAGTTCACCACAAAGCCAGAGGAAACTCGAGGAATTACTGCTAGGAGAAGAAACACTTCTACCTTTTCCCTGAATCTGAGCTAATGTGATATGGCAGGCATGGAGGGGATGACCTTGTCCATACAGAACAGGCCCTTTGTGCTATGCTGGCCAGATGTTTGCCGCATGTCCAGCCACAGCAGCAGATGCACAGCTTCTGTTTTGATCTCTGGATTTTAAGCCCCATCATTTCCCATGTTCTAAATGAGAAAAAAAACAGGACCATTGTTGTGGCTCACTGGGGTAATTAGGTGTTTTCTATCAAGCCTGATGACCTGAGTTCAATCTCTGGGACTCACAAGTTTGACTGAGAAAACAGCATCCCACAAGTTGTCTCTTGACCCCCCCCCCCACACACACACAGTAAAGAGAAGGACATTATTTATATACCAGCTCTGATACTTAGTGGCATCTTGGGACATTGCCCCTGTCTCCTTGTTGTCCTCTAACAGGACAATTAGGAGGTCAAATGAGATACTTTTCTATGTTTTTGAGGGCATCTGTCTTTCAGATTCAGTAACTTCATTCATATCTACATATCACCTGTAGATTGTGTGTTTGAAAAGGGAGCTGAAGATAGAGAAACTAACAGAATATCTGGCTCTTGATCTTATGGAGAAGGCTGTGTATTATCCATCTGTCTTAATTAGAAGACTCAACATCCCTGAATGACCTTGAACTTGAACCTCTGCAAACATGCCCAGGGCCTTCCCTACTTATCCCTTCCTTCATGCTTTCTCAGTTTTTCTGATCTTTTCAGCCTAGGCTGCTTCTGAGAGTCTTCTCCCATGGCTTTTTATCTTCCTCGTGGGAGGAGGGTCTCTCAATTGAACACAGAACTAATACAGCTAGACTGACTAACCAGCCTGCTTCAGACAGTCCCTGGCTCTGGGGATGGGATCCTCAGGCTTGCGTGTCAAGCACTACAACTATGGAGCATCTCCCCAGCCGTTGTTTAATTTTTGCCTCACACAGTGCCATGCATCCCACACAGTACATATTTATCACCCTAGTGCAGGGCTTGGCACACATTCCAAGTACAGTCGAAATGGAAAACAAAATAAATGGATTGCTGAATCGATGAATGTGCCCTCAAACAACTCTGAAAATGGATCCTTGAAAATTTATTTATATACACAACCAATAGCTAAGCATATCTCCAAGCTGAAACTTTAAGACAATTAAATATAAGAGCCATTCTTCTATCCATTCATTCATCATTTAATCAAAATTGTGATGACACACAGCCTAAAGAACTTTAAAACCAGACTGGTAGACACTATGCCCAAGTACTTCTACTTTCCTTTGATTTGTCCATGGCAGACATCACTGATCAATTTTGGTACATTCTCCCTGTCAATTAGAGAAGCAGTATTCTCAATACATCACCTAATATAGGTATTTCCAATAGAGTGCATTGGGCCTGGAAGACCTTTTCATGTGTACCTCAGAAACCACTGTTGATTCAGATAACATTTACCCACCTTGTGACCTTTGGCATCCCCTTGAACAGCACAATTTCTTACTTTTAAAAATGTCAGGTAGCTGAATTTTGGTCCCCAGATTCTGTGGCCTAGTGATGAAGTGCCTTGGATGCAGACAATACAAGACCTTAAAACTGGTTCCTGCCCCCTTTCTCCATTCAGTTTTATTTGCAAAAATTGTCAGAAGTGGGAAATTGTTCTCTTCCTCACTGTGGGAGCTTTGTCTTCTGTACAAAGACCTTTGTACAGAAACTTCGGGTCTTTCTCTGACCTTCTGGTTGTATCCAGATGTAACACATGACACTTTGGGATTTCTTTTCCAATGTGTTTAGCCTCTGGATTTTCTGGAGATTGCTCTGTTTTGACTTTGTAGCCCCTCTCCCTTCAAGCAACTTCCCAGATGACTTCTAAGCCATGATTTCACGAAACTCAGAATTTCTTGGAAGCCCTTAAGCTTTTTCCCATTCCTTCCATGGTCCAGCCTTCCCAGTTCTTTAGAGTAGTAGTTTTTCAATAGGGATGGGATTTGCTGTCTGAGAGATGTTTAGCAGTTTCCAGGGATGATTTTGGCTGTCACAGTTAGGAGATACAAGCTATTATCATCTAACAAGCAGAGGTTAGGGATGGCATGAGCATCCATGATGCACATTTATATTCCATAAAGATATAAGCAATGTTCCAGGTCTGCCAGGCTTTCTTGCTGAAAACTACCGTTGTCAAAATCAGAATAACCTTAACCCACATTTGGCCCTGAGCAGAGCTGCATGCTAGGAGCCTGCCCAATGTCCTTCTGTTAATCCTCATGGCAATCCTCTGATTATTATTTACGTTTTTCTCCCCTGTATGTGGGAAACCCAAAGTTCTAAGGCCTGAGTAGCTGAGAGGGAGGTAGTAGTTATCTAGTGACTAACCCAGGGCTTGAACCCCAGGTGTCTCTCACCAGCTCCTCATCACTAATGGAAGGGTAGTTCTCAAGCCTCAGTGCTTACCAGAGTCTCCCAGAAGCCTTGTTGAGACCCACACAGCTAAGCCTCACCCTAGGGTTTCTGATTCCAGGGCTCAAGAATTTGCATTCTAGTACTGGGGATGACTCAGAAGGTAAAAGCACTTACCTTTTGCAAGCACTAAAACCAACCTTTGGATTGGGGTGGCCATGACAGTCTCTAATCCAGCACCCTGAAAGCAGAGACAGGGGCATCCTCAGAGCAAGCTGGCTGGTCTGGCACGCTCTGTGGTCAGTGAGAGACTGCCTCAATATGCAAGATGGAGATGAGTAAAGAAATACAGCTGTGTCAACCTCTGGCCCCCCATATACATGCACACATATGCATATGTACCTATAAACATATATATCTACACATATGTAAAGAGACATGCATACACATCACCTACACACACACACACACACACACACACACACACACACACACACACACAATGCACTGTATCCAGTACCCACGTTTAGAAGCTGCTGATTTCTCCAGTCCAGGGATCACATTTTGAGAAACACTGTGCTAAACAGAAATGAGATGAACTTAGGTCAGCATGATAATATCAATAGGTCCTTGCAGACAAAGTGGGATCAAAATTCTGGTGCATGACAAATAGAACATATGACCCAGGTCTGTGGTTGTTTTATTTATGGTTCCTCTCCATAGGTTGCCATGGTGAATAGTATGGTCCCAGACTTTAGCTTGGAATATACCTATAATCTTTCATTATTGGTCAACAGATGACTAATATGACCTTCAGTATCAACTCAGATGCCCTATGTTTTAGAGCAATTTTGGTGATAAATTCAATAGCAGATCTTGTGTTCACTATGTGAGCATTGGATGCTTTCCTGGAAGGCCTCTAGACCAACCACCATGAACTTGTAACTCTGTGAACCTGCCCCTTTGTAGACCCAACTAGTGTCCCTAACTAGTTCTCCAGTCTCATTTCCCTGTACCCAAAAGCCCTGCTGCATCTGCTGTTGGGGCCCAGACTCAGTGAGAATTTCTGTCCTGTTGTAGTCAAGAAGGTGAGCTTAGGATGATGGTGACAGGTGTGGTGGTTATGGAGCCTTGCTGCTTTGTACAATAAAATAATAAAACAAAATAAAACAACCTGTTTGGCTTCTAATTTAGCTATGTGCTTTGGGCTGGATGATTAGGAGAAGTTTCATCACTCCCTGGTGCCCTAGTTTCCTCACTTAACAAATAGAGACAACAGTATTCCTGATGTCAGACTTCTCTGGGGTGTTCCATGACTTTTCCTTATGCAAATGCCTTAGGATCTGGCACAGAATGAGAGCTAAATGTATTACCAGAGACCATAGTTGCCTCTCGGCTGTAGATGAAAACTACGGAAGAGGAGACTTGGGCTAGAACTTGAATGATCTGGTTTGACCCTATTCTTTGGGATTCTAGCAATCGTACAGTTTTTTTGTGAAATCTCCTTCATAAGCACTTGGTTCTCAGAACTGCTGTAAGGGTCCTTTGGGACATGAGGCTCAGAAGATGATGGCTGGGGGCTGGCCTTGAATGTCCAATCTGTCTCTGGAGAGAGCCTGAACTTTGTGTTTCCTGGTATCTGTTGCCACTTGAGCAGTGGAAGCTGAAGCTAGCCTGATGGAAGCTGCTACACCAAGCCTGTCCTACCACAATGAACTGCACCCTTTGAAACTGTGAGCCAAAATAAATATTTGCTCCTCTGAGTAGCCCCAGTTAGGTACCTTGTTACAACTAAAAGAATAGCAACATACAGGTACAGCAGTATTGGTGGAAAGAATGAGATAAATAAAAGCCTGAGGATGTGGGGTCGGGAGGAAGGAGTATCTAGCAATAGATAGTAATTTTCCTCTTGTCCCCTTCTACCCACAGTGATTCGAGGGTAGAAATTTGAGAGCCTTTCAGTAACAGACCAGCACTTTCCAGCATATTTTCCCAAGTCCCCTTACCTTGGACTCCTCCCCCACATTTTGGGATGCTTTTTGACATTCACTAATGTTTTGTGCACCCGATTCAGAACAATAGTCTTCTGGTTTAGGCCTTACTGTATCCGCGGAGGGGTGAAGCAGGGATTTTTTCAATGATTGTGATAAGGTATGCTTCTCGTTCTACTCTGTGTGCTTGGCTCATGATGGAGACTCGGTACAGGCCTATGAACATATAAGTAGCTGATGATAAATAAATAAACAAATGAGGGAACCAACGACTAAAGTGTTTTCCAACTAAGAGCAGCTTAACTCGAAGTTGTGTCATTCAATGTGACAGCAGTTTTTCCTCACGTGGAACCTTATTAGAAATGCAGAACTTCAGGTCCCACCCCAAACCTGCTGGATCAGAGCCTGCTGCGTGTTAACAAGGTCCTTGAGCTACTCACATGTACTTTGCAGTCAGAAGAGGCCGGTCTAGCTGTTAAGAGAGGACGTTCTAGAGACTGTATTTAAACCCGTGTGTGTGGTAATGTGTGTGTGTGTGTGGGGGGGGCAGCAGGAGTGAACTACTTCCCTGTGGGATTTAGTTTCCATCATGTCAAAGAGGCATGATGGTGGCAACCACTTGGTGATTTTTCACGGAAGGAGGTGACTTGTACCGTGCTTGGGAAGCATAAATGCTATATTCGCAGTTGTATTATCAAGCCTCTTGGACTACCCAGGAGACCAGGAAAAAAGAAAACAAACAACAGTTTTTTCAAGCTCTTCACAGACATTGTGCCTATTTCCTCTTCATACCCAGGAGCTGGTAGTGGGATGAAATAGCCTCTGGCTGCTCCTTCCTGCGTGGGGCTCCATTGCTGACGTGAGTAGTGTGGCCTTTCTCTCAGCAGTCAAGCTGGGGCTTCCTGAAGCAGAGGACACCAGCCAGACACAGAGTAGCACTCCTTTTCCCTTTGGCTGAGTCATGCTATCTCCATTCAGACAGGGAACCGGGCAGGTGGGGGACTCTGCAAGCCCCAGGTGGGGGATTGGGTGACTGACTCATATTTCGGAGTGAGTCATCTGCCCTTACATAAGGGCAGATCAAGAGTATTCAAATGCAACTGCAAGCCCCAAACTGTCTCTTCAGACTGGGGTGGGGGTGTCAGGGAAGAGACCTGCCTGGAGGCATGTCCTGAAATCTATATGCCCAAGAAAGATAACTTTGGTCATTAACACCTTCATCATCATTTGATGTGGTTAAAGTCTGAAGCAGGCAGGTAAATTGCTTTTCAGAGCAAAGGAGAGACTGTGAGTAACTTACTAAGAGAGATAGAGATTAATCAGTCCCTCCCCCAACACTTGGGATAGGGGAGACTGTAATAACTCCTCCTTAAGGGTTAGGGAGAGAAGCTGTGGAGTCAGACTAAAAAGCAATTAAATCGAGGAAATGTATGTATTTAATGAACATGGGAATAAAGCTTAAAGCTTTTCTACTGATTAAGCTGACAGAGAGAGTTCTTCTTTAACATAGGAACAGTCAAGGATTTCAAGGCACTGGAGGAATGGATAGCCACTTGCAGATGACCAGGAAGGAATTAATGCTGTTTTTCAGAAGGCTTGTAACAGCAAACTTTCTAGGTTCATGCTAAAGAATGGGTCTCAAAGCTATGTAAAACCAAAAAAAAAAAAAAAAAAAAAAAAAAATTTATGAAGGAAGAAATGGTAATTAAGTCCTTACTTATCATAGGGAAATAATATATAGAACACAGTCTTTAAGTTAATTTTGCAATTTGTTTTTATTTTTGATTAATAAAGCTACCATCCAACTGGTAGAAGACTGGTAGAAGAGTTGAAAGTCCCCAAGGCCATTGAAAATGCCACAAGTAAAATGTTAGGTAAAATGAAAGAGCAGAAAGCAAGTCTTGGGACCAAATCTACATTAACAAAAAGTAATAGGTCATTCCATTTGAAAACAAAAATTAAACTCTAGAAGTCTTTTTTTTTTTATGTGCTTGTCTGTTTTTTTTCGTTGGAAACCTGTTTTTATGTGCTCTTCTGTTTTCTTGTTGGAAACGGGTTTCTGTTCTCTTCTGTCTCTTCATTGGAAACAGGTTTTTTTTTTAAATCTTTTATTTTTTTTTATTAATTACACTTTATTCATTTTGTATCCCCCCATGAGCCCCTCTCTCCTCCCCTGCCGATCCCACCCTCCCTCCCCTTTCTGCATGCATGCCACTCCCCAAGTCCACTGATAGGGGAGGTCCTCCTCTCCTTCTTTCTGATCTTAGTCTATCAGTTCTCATCAAAAGTGGCTGCATTGTCCTCTACTGTGGGCTGGTAAGGCTGCTCCCCCCTCAGGGGGAAGTGATCAACGAGCAGGCCAATCAGATTATGTCAGAGGCAGTCCCTCTTCCCATTACTATGGAACCCACTTGGACACTGAACTGCCATGGGCTACACCTGTGCAGGGGTTCCAGGTCATCTCCACGAATAGTCCTTGGTTGGAGTATGAGTCTCTGGGAAGTCTTAAAGGGGAGCCAGCAACAGCTATCAGTAAGCAGCTTTTCCTTTAAGTAAACTTGAAAGAAATTTCCACAGCAACACTGCTTTATAGTGTGTATAATAAATTAATAAGCACATTTATAAACATAAACATGTAAGTATATACATGTGAGTAATATGGATCAAAACACATGACTCAGTATAAATAGCATAATGTGTATAGTATAAACTATAAATAAAAGTGGAAGGAAGATGGCGTGTAGCTGATGCCATATTATCTTTAGATTATATTTATGAATTACTATAGACCAGCAAGGATTAGCCAGCTTGCAACTTTAGTGTAGTTATACATTAGAAGACAATCATATGGGTGTGGATTGTGTGCTATAATAATCCGTATGGATTAGATGTCTCTGTGTTGGGAACTCTGATTTCCTTATTGCAGACATAGCCAGGCAGCAATATTTGCTTGGGGGACTCCCCAGTCTTTGACCTCATACAGATGAATAAGGCTGTAACTGACATGGGGCCACACCCTTTCACCCGTTGCCTCGCCCTTCCAATAAATGTTATTGAACTGACATATAATATGCACATCACATCCGAAGAACAAAACATTTTGACTTTCCAACCCAGATGTAGAGTTCTGGAATTCTACATCTACCTGAATGCCATTGGGGCCATGGCACCATGCCCAAGAGTATGAGAAAAGAGAGTCCCAGTTGCAGATAGCCTCCACAAAGGAAGACTGGACTAAAGTGGTGACTCCAAAGACAAGAAGATGGGGGCAAAAGCAAGCCGTGCTACCCTCACAACCTGACTAATGGCCCAATCCAGCTCGATAGATGTGAATTCTGAACACATACTCCAGCAAATGAGAGGCATGAAGTTCTTTCCAAGCTTGCCTACCATGAGAAGAAACACTAAGCAAATTTCAGAAATATAAAAGCCCATCCTTGTCTTGTCCTACCAGAAATCTATGATATACGAATGGTTCAGATGTAGCTGGCTGCCTGTTTTTGTTTGTATGTTTGTTTAATTAGCTTCGGAGTTATGTGTAGATTTTATTTACTTATTAACAAAATGATTTAAAATGGTTCTATGATTCTATAGACTGTCTTTTTACACCAAATTTGCCTGGCATATTTACTCTCTGACTCTTTAAGGAGAACATCCTGGATGACCTTTATAATTCCTACCTTTATAGTTCCAGCACTTCCCTATTTCTCTCTATCTGTAGTACTGGAGTGTTTCTTGCTGTTATCTTCGTTTGAATCAGTCCCCTCTGCACATTTCTGTTCTAGCATCCAGAACATACCACAACATGCCTTTTCTTGGCTTGAAGGGTTTCTATGCCTGTTCAACATGAAATACAATCTTCCTCCCTTGGCTCTCTAAGTCCAAAGCCCCTGCTTCCCTTTCTCTCATCACCAGTAGCCGCCAGGGTCATTGTCCTTACACTGGATCTTCTCATTTATCTCACATGATAAATGGAAAAACTCGAGCCTTAGAATACATCTCATGGAAGCAAGGACCTGGTCTTGGTGCTATGCTCTCCAGTATGTAACAGACATTATATGTAACAGGCATTAACAAGTGTTCATAGGTTAAAAATGCATGAACCTGAGTCTTCAGAGCAACGTTGAACTAGAAATGATTTATCACTAATTTACAGAAAGATAAGTAGAGATCCAGCAGAGAGGGAAAATCTACCGAGTCAGTGACTGGTGATTGTCCAGGTCTTTTCTATGATGCTCCATAGTCCAACATAGCAGCTTCACTCTGCTATGTTGCCTGGATTATAGCTCCAAATGTGTGAACACATGACCTTTTCCTATAATAAATATGTTTGCCCTTCACTCTCTGAAGGTTTGCCTCCAATTCCCAGGATCCAATGTCTGGATTTGGACTAGGAAGACGTGCTTTCCTTGTGGAGCAGTGTCTGGCTTACAAGAATCTGAATACCTCTTTTCTGTTTCTTTCTATCTCACTGGGAAGCATGCAGCCATCCATCTGGCCAGGACTATGAGCTCCTGTTGATGTAGTTGTGTTCAGCTGTTCCCTTGGGCTCTACCAGAGGTCTTTGATTACCAGTGGTTTGGAGCGGAAGCAGGGATTCAAACTGCCATTCATCCTCGGCATTCATATGGAGAGTGGTCCTATATTCAGTCCCCATCATCACCAGTAACGTTATCTCAGCCCTGTCTTGTTATTGCTAGCCTTGTGATCTTTGCTATACTGATTCCAGTTCAAACATGGATGCACTTAATTTTTAAAAGCTATTGAAATTCTTCCACATTTTATGAGTTTTTCGCTTCTGTAGCAGTCGCTGCACATCAGGTCAGGTTCCAGCAGGTTTCTCCTTCTCTGCCTGGCTTATATCAGAGGCATTGTCTCATCATTCCCTTCATATGGATGCCAGTCAGAATTGCTCTCTGGGACATGAGTTGGGGGCTTCCCAGGCTTGAACATTCCCTCTTAAATCAAATCCTTCTAACCAGCTTTCCCGAGTATGGTTGCTCGCCTCCCCAGAGAGGTGATGTAACTGGTTAAGGTGTCCCAAAGAGGAAGAGGGGTCTTGATGTTCCTATTCTGTTTGCTTTCTCCAGGGACAATCTCATCACTCAAATGACCTTCTTCTATCCAGATCAAGAGCCCTTCAAGCTCAGTCCACCCATTGCGTGGACTCAGGGCTTTTGCCTTTTGTCTAAAACTGTTCATGGGTCACTGGTGCCTGAAGAACCCACATCAGCACCTGTTGCCTGTGTTGTACAGTGCCGTGTACAGAAGATTACTGCATCACCCAGAGGAAAAAAATAATATATTTTTTCCCTCCGAGAGACAGAGTAGGAATGCAGTGGTGTACTTCCAAACCAGTCACAAATAAAGGGTCTTGCTTATTTACTTTTTAACCTGGCGCAACCTCTTATTTATCGAGACAACAAATTTACTCTGCTCCTTTTATTTCCCTCTTGAGGCCGTCTCCCGAGGCTGGGGGAAATGAAAAGACTGCAGCAGTAAGCCATCGGCAAGCCAGTCTGCTATTCAGTATCTTTTCTTATACAACAGTTATTTGTAAACTAATCAATAAACTTTTCTTATTTTGTGAGCTCCTTTAGAAGCTGGAGCTCCTGCCTGCTGAACCACAAAGAAACTTAATATAGCCATGATCTCCCTTCTGTGCTGCCGCCTCTTCCCCTATAGAGCCGAGAGCCCATCTGAAGTGTTTATACCCCAGCACATGGAAAGCTAATCTCTATGGAAATAAAGGATAGAAATATTCAGATTGACTTCTACTAAGTGAACCTGAGGTTCTTCTGTTTGGCAGAGGAGGCTGAGCAAATGCATTTCTGACACAGAATAAATCACAGGCTTGACGAATCCCACCTCCCTTTTGTCATTTTGCTTAAGGAGGGAGAATTCACAGAGCTCTGCCTGGAGACTGACAAGAATGAGTCCTTCTCTGGGGAGTACGGTCCTGAACAGGACTCATGATGCTCTCAGAAATTAAGAGTTCTGAGGTCCAAGCCTGGGTTTAGAGGTCTTTGCAGTAGCCAAAGAAGACAGAGAATAGGGACAGAGATGCATTGGTGGATACCTTCTAAGATGACCCTGTGTCCTCCCAAAAGGTCACTGTCTCTGACTTTGGTTAACATCGTATCTGTGGAGATTGAGAGCTTACCATAGTATCTCAGGAGAGAATAGAAGAGGCTTACCCAGCAACACACAGGTCAGGCCACCCTTTCCAGAGCACTTGCCTGCAAAGTAGGCCATTTCGTTCATTTCATTGTCAAGTCAACTGGTATCAGTGCAATGCAGGTACCGCTTTAGGAGAATAGCAGTGAACAGACAGACAAGTTCCCTTCTCTCATGAAGTACAGTTTTAGTTATCGCAAAGCACAAGCTTGATGTTCAGGAAAGAGGGAGAGGAAGTAGAGGAAAGGCTTTTCTAGTGCAAAGAATGTCAGAGTGGAAGCAAGAAGTAACCCATGTCTTCTGCCGACAGCTGGAATTCCTTTACTTCTCACTGTAACCCTTAAGGCTGGGAGTGGGGAGGTGTGATGATGGAGAAATCCCATCTCTGGGTGGAATAGTAGGCAGCAAAGGAAAACAAATCCCTGAAATATGCTCCCTATAATATTCCTTTAAAATAAAATCATACTAGTTGTTTTTAAATTATGTGCACGTGTCTACGCACGTAAGTGCAGTGATGGAGGAGGCCAGATGAGGGCACTGGCTTTCCCCGGAGCTGGAATTATACATGGTTGTGAGCCTCCTGATGCCAGTGCTGGAATCTAAACTTAGTCTTCTAAAAGAATAATACATGGCCTTAATCTCTTAGCCATCTCTCCATGAACTTCTTTCACTGCATCTTAAGCATAAAAAGTTAGTATCTTTAAATTCTTTGGATAATTCTCACTTATATTTGTGCATGTGCTTCGGTATATCTAGTGTGCCATTAGTGCTATGGACCGGAGTAGAAGGAAGTGCAGCATAGGCCAAAGCCTGCCCAATCTTTAGGTGGCTTATGAGCTTAGGTATGGATAGGGTAGCAAGTTCAGCATAGTTTTGAGGCTGAAAGCAAAGCATCAGCATGCTATAAGCTTGAAGAAGGATGCATGACAGCTATGAATAGACCTGACAAAGCTGTCTGCATTTGTCCAGGAGGGAAAATGATTCCTATTAGCGGCCACTTACATAGAGGACCATGTGAAGCTGCCCAAAGTTAAACACATTTGTTCCTTAAAGACGCCATTATCTAATGTATGACAGGCATAGCAAGAGCCCTTTAGTCTCCTGCCACCTATTTGAGGAATACAGTTGTGAAGTTCCTCATTCCTTATTTGATGGATTCAAAACTCAGCAAGGCAACACCAGAGGCTCAAAGCACAGGCTAGAGAAACCAGAGCTCAGACATAAAGGAACATCCAAGTCTAGTCATGGGATTGAGCCTCTATTCTCTCTGAATAGTAAACCTTGGGGGTCACTGGAAGTCTCAGCCTGGAGATTTACAATCTCCTTGGCATAAAGCAAAATTGTACTCTGGCTTTTAAATTTTCCACCAAAAAAAAAAAAAAAAAAAAAGCATTTCACTTTAGGTCATATGCTGTTGACTGAAGGAAGTCACAAGGCTACAGTTGTTGTCAGGGAGGCAGGGAAAACAATCTTATTAAGTCCATGGAAGCAGAGCGTAAATCTCGGAAGAGTGCACCAATGACTCCCGTAACTGGTTAGTAGGAAGAATGTGTACTCACTCTCGGCCACTGGGCACAGCCCTCTCCAGGAGAGATTCAGTAGGACTAAAAGATGAACTGAGCAAACTGTTGCAGCCCAAGAAAAACAGGTCAAAATAACATGTGGAATCCTTCTAATAGTTTTACAAGATAGAACGACACTCTCAATGCTTGCTTTGGAAAGCCACAAGTTGCTGTGTTGACTTGTATACTATAAGATAATGACAAATAAATGCATTTATGAGTATTGGTCTTGTGTGTGTATGAGAATACAGGTGCAGTGCATGCAGATTGCTAATTTTTGCTAGACTGGCGAGACAGCTAGCTCTTGGAATCTATCTATTTCTACCTTCTAATGATAAAGTTACAAGCAAACACAGAAATGTCTGCCTTTTTATGTGCCTGTGTGGTGGAGATTCAATCTTAGATACTCACGCCTGCCCTTTAAGCTGCCTGCCTAGCCCCAGGTTTCTGGGTCTATGTAATAGAAAGCATTAAAGGGTTTTCCCCAAAATTCTGATATGTCCAGTATAAATGAAGATAACTCACAGGCAACGGTAAGGGATAAGAAAAGTAGACTTTGGTATAAGTATGTAATGGGATGTTGTATAGCTCTAACCTTCCATTTAGTTCAGCACTTAAATCTGGGAAGAGTTAGAGGTAGTGAATAGCGAAGTTAAGTAAGATATCTATGTCTACACAAACTGATTTCTACTGTTTCTTCTTATATTTAAGCAACATGACTGTATCTAATTAGAATTTAAAAAAAAAGAAGTCAAAGTGATGAGAACATTCTTACTTTGGACAAGTAATTTACTATTTACCAGTAAATGTCAGTCATTTCCCAAAATGTTTATTTAGTGTCTGTGATGTTTGGATAATGAACAGTAAAGAATATAGACAATATAGTCCTTGATTTGATGGGAACTGTTTTCTAGTGAGAGGCAAACAGTGAGTGACTAGACAGACTCGGGGGCCGTCAGGATCTGGTGGCGTGAACGTCCTTTAAAGAGAAACAAAGCAGGGAAGGAGAACTGTGAGTGACATCTGGCCGCAGGGTGGGCAGCGAGGGATGCCTCTCCGAGGAGGTAATATTTGGATTACGATGTGAACACAAGGAGCGAATCATCAGAGTTTCGGGAGAGCGTCGCACAGGCTTGAACTCCGGTAGAGGAATGAGTGTGGTATGTCTGTGAACAGGAAGGGTGTGGGGAGGTAGAGTGAGGCTGAGAGAGGACAGAAGAAGGGACTGACAAAAGGGTGAAGAACAGAGGGCAGAATCAGGACTGCATCCCACAGGTGACACAACACCGTCAGGATGCTGTGAAAAAAGAAAGTGATGTGATCTAACTGCACACATACACATAATACACACACAGATACATACACACCACACACACTTACACACAGCACACACATGCACACAGACAGAGATCAACAGACATACGCACAGATGCACAGAAACTGCAGACATACACACACACAGCACCACACAGATACACCACAGTCACACATGCGCTCATCAGGCACACATACATATGTGTGGGCACACCAATACATACAGACATATGCATACACACATGAACATATACTCAGACTTAAATGCACACACTCATGTAGAGTTACACACACACACGCACACACACACACACACACACACACACACACAGACGCATACAGGGTACAAGGCTAGGACTGGTGCAAGTGAAGAAGAGATCTGAAACCAAGGCTTGATGTCTGGACTTGGCTGCAATGCAGCTGTTGATGGTACCCAATCCTGGGTCGTGTCTGAGAGAAGGAAGCTGCTGTGGGCTAGAGAAAAATCACTGGAAATTTGTTGTTCAGGGGTACACATCTAACAGCAACACAGGCCTCACTCTTTAGATGGTGGCTACTGAACAGAGATGAAAACTGGGGGCGAGTGGGAATGAATTTCTTATTTGAATAACTTCACTACAGAGGCTAGTGTGACCCACCTGAATGAGCTGACCCTCTTCTGTGCTGTTGGGCTTTTGTTAGCTGTTCTGAGGCTTCTTCTTGCTTCTCGTTACTAACAGTGATGAGCTGACATTTGACTTAATGCCTCTGTTATTATTATTATTTTTTTTTAAGGAAAACAGACTTGAGGTTGATCACAATAATAATCAGTGTCTGGCTCTCATCGCCGCCTATTCTCAAATGTGAGGAAAGACAGGGATTTAGAACAGAGGGGGACATTTTACACACATGCCAGCTTCCCTTGACAGCAGAGCCAGCTGTTGTGGGTGACCTTGAGCTGAGATACCATTAATAGCTGTGGTGATTACAAATTTTTGTGGTACTTTGTGCTTTTCCTACAGTCTGGGGGTGTTCACGACATCTGGACACCTCTTTGCTTGTCTGCTAGTCATGTGAATGGCATGCGAAGTGAATGTTTATGGGAAAAGAAGAGGAGAGGATGTGTGGACGACTCCCCAGTAGACCATGCAGGCATTTGATGGAAGTGGCCACAGTGAATCACACCTCCCTTGTACAAGTGCCATTACTACATGACTTGCATATGATTTCCTCATGCTCTTACTCTGAAGTGAACCTTGAGACTTGCTTTGACCAACACAACATGGTAGAAGGAATATGGCATGAATTTTGAGTCTAGGTCTTGAGACCATGTGTCTGTTCTTGCTCTTCTTGAGGACAGAGGCTTCCATGCCAGATTTAGGCTAGTCTTTTGGAAGACAGTGAGAGTCCTGAAGGGAAGCCAGCACAGGCATCCAGACATAAGAACAAGCAAGTTTGGAAGAGTCAGCCCCTATATGATACCATATATGACCCCATTGGAGCCCAGCTTAAGAAATACCCAGCTGAGCTCAGCCCAGACTCCTGCAGTGGGATAGTGGATGTACAAGCAACAGTTGCATCAAGCCACTAAGGTTTGGATTGATTTGTTACCCAACTGTAAAGAATGAGAAAAATATAGTTATTGACATCAGAGAGAGAGAGAGAGAGAGAGAGAGAGAGAGAGAGAGAGAGAGAGAAGTTGTCAGGTAGTGTGGACCTCTCTGTTGAGCAGCCAGGAGTATATTCTTTTGGTTTTGATTAACTACACCTCTCTGAGGACCTGTCCTTTCCTTCACAGTTAGCAAACCTGAGGTCAATGAAGTTCAATTGTTGGTTCAGAGTCTCATATCTAATGACTATTGGAGTTAAAATTAAGACCCAGAATCTGTCTACAAGCCCCAATTCCGCTCTTTGAACGCACATTTCTAACTCCTACAATGCATCCTCTTCTGGTTTGGTCATTCTTCATCCTGCCTACACTATTATTTATTTCATAGCAAACTGTCAAACATGGATCATCTGAATAAGTTACTTAGCAAATACATTTCAAAAAGAAACACCTTTTCACTGGAACTAGCAACGCTGTCTAAATATTAATCAAATGTCCCCCCTATGGTGAGCTCCTAATTGCTTCAGGTGAATGAATTTATTTATTCTTTATGACAGCTCCACAATCATTGTCATACCCATTTTGTGAATGGTGAAAATGAGGCATGGGAAATTAATAGTTGTTCATTGTCCCCAAAGAAGACCCTTCCCCATTTTTGACATATTTTTATCCCAGGCCATGAAATCTCACCATGGAACAGTTTGCCAGGGGCATATTTGGCAACATTTGGTGATGTGTGTGACCCACATAACTGGAGACATGGTACTGGTATATGGTCAACAAAGAAAAGAATGTCACTAAAATCTTTAGTGTGAACAAGACAGTGCCTTCCACCAAGAATAGTTGTGCTAGTTAGTTTTTATCAACTAAAATGACCTGGGAGGAGGGCACTTCTTGAATCATGTCCATCAGATAGGCCTGTGGGAGTGGCCATGGAAAATTCCCTTGATTGGTGATTGATTCAGGAGGGCTCAGCCCACTGAAGATGGTACCAATTCAGGCAGTGTGCCTGAATTGTAAAAGAAAGCAAGCTGGGCCAGCCATCAATACCACCATTTCAGTGTCCTCAAAAATGTTATCACTCCCAACCCACAGGCAAGAATACTGAAGAAATGTTTCCCTTCACATCAAACTCAGAAGTTGAACCCATCACCTTCAGACTCTGAACTTCTGCCCTGTTCACAATGACAAAATTGTAAACAGATGCCCTGAGACCACAACTCAGTGGACTTTCTTAGAACACCCAAACAGGATCCCCCAGGAGACCCAAGCAGAGGTCATCTCCTGGCAGGACTGGTTTTCTGCCTTGTGTAAGTGTTCCCTTCAAGCCTTGCTGTAACCTTCTAATCAAATCAGCTGCAGACCCACCAGGGGCTACCAGGAGCCTGAAAAGCTACTGGACCCTCTGTCCTCTGTCTGCAACAGACTCCTGCAAGGGTTCTGTGTCTTATTCCATGATTTTCCTGGGAGTGCTTCTATTTTCTTATTTATTTATTTATTTGAGCCACTAAATTATCTAATTAGTGACACATATCGTTGACACATGGGCCACTATGAATATTTACTGCTCACTCGTTCATGCATTTATCTAAATAGGTGGCACGCCAGCGCGGTGTAATCAGGAATAATGATTCCTTAGAAGAAGAGTTACAGGAAATTATAGAAGAGGGGAAAAGTTTTGTATCGTGAGCTTCATCTTCCAACCACATCTATCAATTCTTCCTGGGATAGAACAATTTCATAGTAATGACAAAACATTTATAGTAATGAATGAATCAATATCAAGCTCCGCTGCAGTTTCAGATGTTACTTTTATGGGCCCTCCCGTGTCTATTATATATCCCTTAGTGCTGAAGCTGAGCAAGTGTGGTGAATGCCAACAGCCACAGGGAGGATGCAATGCTCCGGGCTTCTGAGAAGATACTCATCCATCACCATCCCCTCTCCAGCAGATCCATTTATATCTCTGAGTCCTGAAAAGGAGTGGCTTACAATGATCAACAACCTAAACAACAAATGCTTGTTTTTAAGAATGGCATTTCTGCTTCCTGTGGAGCAAGGAGGAAATGTATGAGCAAACAAAACATAGCCAAGTGCAGACTCCTTTTACAGAGGTCAGAGTTCAGAGACAATCTAAATAGACTGTGTGTGTGTGTGCGTGTGTGTGGGGGTCTGTGTGAATGGTTATATTAGTTATTTTTCAACACTGTTAACCAATTACCCGACAGAAGCAACTTCAATGAAGAAAGACTGACTTTGGCTCAGGTTTGGGGAGATTCAGTCTACCCTGGTTGGGGAGATATAGTGGAGGGGACATGAGAGCAGGAGCAGGAAGCAGCTGCTTGTTCACAACTCAGCAGACAGAAATCAGAGAGCTCAGAGAGTCGGAAGTAAATGGTACAACCTTCCCAGTCAGTGCCATCCGTGGGTGACACGTGTTGAGACACCTTGACCTGTAGGGGACTGTGTACATTCAACTCAGAACAATGGTCTCTGGGATAGTGAAGGAAGCAGGCAGAACTGCCTTTTAGAGAACCAAGCAATTAGGAGCCATTGTTTATCAGATGTTGTCTCTGTATGCTGGACAGGCTTTTTCTTTAGTTCCTTGACTACAATCCAAATAGGACTGGTGAAGATTTTTGTTATTATTATTATTTTTTCAACTGGAGAAGTTGAGGACTTGGTACTTCGTGTAACTTGGTCAAAACCACAGATAACAACAATCCAGATTCCAGAGTCCTATGTACCTCTTTCTGCCTCCAACCTCCCTATGACTTCGAAGCTGCTAATAACATGCTATCCTGTCTGGTAAGATAGCTTAAGGGGTAAGAAAACTCCCTAAAGACTGGAGTTTGCATCCACAGTGCACAAAGCTAGGCGTGACTACAACCTCAACATCCAGGAACTGAGATGAGCATATTTGCTAGTTAGCTCAAACAGCAAGCTTCTGGTTCAACAAGAAACCTTCGTTCAAGGGAATACACCAGCGAACAATAGAGGATGACACCCAGTGTCCTCGTCTGTGTTCTACATGCATGCATACAGGTTCATACACTACACATTCACAGGGTCCATGAGAGAAGTGGTGTCAAGGAATTTATTTATTATTAATTTTTTTAAAAATGAAAATATTTAGCTTTTTAGTTATCCAGATGGCTTTACTGTATTGACCAAACTCTGAATAAACCTCCTCCCTCTCTGAACAAATCAATCCTATTTGTTTACATAAATGCAGTTATCCCCAGCTTGGTCAGTTTGATTTAGGGCTCTTGTGGTGACCTCATCAAGCTCAAGTTGAATAAACATCCTTGGATCTGCTGACTTTTGAGGTTTAGCTGATCAGCTTCTAATTCTGTATTTTTACCATTGTCCTTTCAAAACTATAGAGTATTAGAATATAAAGGAGCTACCTTCAAACATCAAATCATGTCTTCTGGACATGCTTGAACTCGCCCTGGCCTCATGCAGCGCATTAACTTTGAGAATCCTAAACACGGCCATGAAGCAATCACATAAAATACACGTTCACTCACTTCAGCCCCGGGGCCAGCCATACTATCTGATCAAGGTACAACCTTTCAAGTTCAGGTTCGTCTAGTCATAACTAAGAGCATGCATTAATTATTGAGCAGATACTTAAGTGGCCCTTGCTTTGTGTCAGTCGCAATGAAAGATACTAGGATTTAGGGATGGTATAATTGCATTTGCCCATGAAACTCTAAGAGGAAACCCCTACTGTAATTGTGGAACCCTGAAAATAGAGGCAGATAGAGATGTTAAGATGTGAAGATGGGAGTAGACACCTGGTAGGGCAACAGCATTTAGGGACCTTCCTAGGTCTCCTTCTGAGTGAAGGAATGCCCCAGACCTATTTGTTAATATCTTCGATATCTGATTTGTATCTGAGTGAATCTCTTTGGGTTCTATGTTGATGAATTACTACCATAAATTTATGTCTTCTTAATGATGGCTGGAGTTCTGGGTTAGTCTGTTTCCTGGGTTTTGCCTCTTATCCAGATCTTTACAACTATCAATTTGGCCACACACACTGCATGGACTTGAATCCGGGTTCATCTCTCTTTGTCTCTCCCATCTTCCTTGGCATTCACCCTGTAACCAACTGAGTGGCCACACGTCTAGAATTCTGCACAGCGGACAAATGAACAAACTCTAATCCATGATAGGCTGGTGGGTGGGTGGAGGAACGGGTACCCACATTGACATTGCTGACCCTCATTCCCCCAATATCAACAGCAGGGCCTGACTCATACTATGTGGTTATAGATGAAATGAGTAGGCTGTGAGATGACTAAGTAAGACATTGGGTGATTGAGAGCAGAAATGATGGATGAGTGGGTGAAGAATGGATGTATGGAGGAATGAAAAATAAATTACTGGCAAAGTTACTGGATGAGTGAGTGGGTGAATGCTGGAGCTGATAAGTAGATGGATGGTTAAAAGGGAGTATATGGGCGTATTCTTACCTTAACAAATAAATGAATGGGTCAGTGGATGAATAGATGAGTGTGTGGGTGAATACAATAATACCTAGCTGCCTGGACAGATCTTGGGAGATCTAAAGGCAAGTGAGCCAAACAAATGGTGGGGGATTGTAGCTAGATCATGGGGAGGAACTCTTTGGGACTAATATTATCCCTGGGGTGTCTCCGGGCAGTTATTCACTGAGAGAGAGATATTTTGTTCAGTGGTGTACCCCACTGGTAAGAAGTGTATGTTCCTATAGATAAACCTTCACCTGTGCAATGTAAGGAAACTTAAAGAAATTTATTGAACCACCAGGACAAAGAAGACATGAAAGTTGAAAAGGTAGCCATTATAAAGAAGAAGGGTATTCAGTGCATGGAAGTGGGTGTGGGGATAACAGAGAATTGTGGAGTAAATATGGTCAAAATACATTCTATACATGTATGAAAAAGTCATAATAAAATCTATTACTGTGTAAAATTAATATGCTATTAAAATGTAAACAAGAGAATTGATGATGGGAGGTGAGTTGGAACAACGTTTCTTAAGTTTGTAGGGCACTAGAGGAGAATAGGCTGACATTTCAGCTCTGATTATAGCCAAAGTAAACAGTCCTCTTGGTTGAGGGTAATGACGGTGCTGACTTGAGGGAGATTAAGGGCATCACACATAAGGCTATGGAAAGTCTGGCTGGCTGGCCAGAAGAGTGATAATGACCTGTGGTTTTCAAGCACTGTTTATAAAATCACCAAGAGGCAATCAGTGTGTCTCTTGGGTTCCTTGAGGCTGCTTTGAGAATAGATACAACCTCATCTGAGACAGCCTCACGTGCAATGCTAACTAGCCCAGAGTTCAAGCTTTCCAGAGGTTAAATCCTTGTCATAGACCAGATGAACTTGGTTATTTTGGGTTTGTCCTTTCTTTTCTCTGTTCCTTCCTCCCTCTCACCCTCCCTCCCTCAGGTTGAGCAAGCCAGATGATTTCCTCAGTCAAGATCAATTATGTCTGATACATATGTGCTCTGGTTCATTGAGAAGAACCCTGTGAGAGGGTGCCACTCATCAGAGCTTGGAAACAAACAAAAATTACCATGTGATGACCATGGGGAGTTTCCTGTGCTCTCAAAATCTATGTAATGTGCTAAAATTAGTGGAGAAATCGGATGAAATAAAATAAATGCATGGCACCCATAGTCACTGTAAGGATTAAACAGTGATAGTATGAAAAATTCTCTTATTTGGAATAGAGAAAATATATTATGTAAGTTAGCTTCTTTGAGTGAATTGGTTGATTTTTTTTTTGGTGGGGGGAGGAAGGTGACAAAGCACTCATCTGACATGTATCTGGCCCACTGAGGACTGTACTCACAAACTTTAAAAAGTACAATCTCCTGGGTACTCAATCATGGGAGCACACAGCCTAGCTCAGCCAGTTAATCCCAGCATGCATGTGAGCCATCCTCTCATGTAAATTGGCTTCTGAAGATGGAAGGGAGGTATCTTACTTTCCTTCCCTGTGATAAAACACTGACAAAATCAGCTTAATGGACTAAGGGTTTGTTCTGGCTGCTGGCTCCAAGCTCTAGTCCATCCTAGTGGAGAAGTCAAGATGGCAAGTGCTTCAAACAGCCAGTCATGATCAAGAAAGAAAGCTGGATAGATGCATGCATGGTTCCATTCAGCTTGCTTTCTCCATTTTATAAAGTTCAGCATCCCCTGATGGATCTTCCCATATTGATTAACCTAATGAGGATAACATCCACAGCCAAGCTCAGAGGCTCATCTACAAGATGCTTTTAGATCTTGTCAAATGACACCTCTACCATCACAAGAGAGATGGTCTGTATTAGTCACATGTTTCCTGTTACTATGGGGATTATTAATTTACCATTAATTCCAGCAAGATAGCTATCTATTTATTTACTCTATCTATCTATCTATCTATCTATCTATCTATCTATCTATCTATCACTCAGATCATCTGCACGCATTCAGAGCAGGGTCCATTAGCTTCTGAGGTAAGGTTAAATGAGCTGCAACTCAACCCTCTGTTTTCCTTCTTATTCACTCATGCTTATTTTCAATAGTGTTCTTTTTTCCTCACAGTCAATGAAAAGTAAAAGACTGTCAACTTTTCTGCTACTGGGTAACTTACATATGCCCAATGGGCTGTCTAAACTTATAAAATACTTATCAGAAAATGTACAGTTAAACATTGGTCTTATCCAAAGTATCTGGAGTGCTTTGTTCACCTTCTCTTAGCAGAATATCTGGGAGGGGGTTAATTAGAGGTCTTTGGATGCAATCAACGGAACCTGGCTTTCCAGAATTTATGCTTAAAATGGGAATGTACGGAAGGGTGGCAGGAGCAAAGAGAACACAAGGAATGGTTAGGACATCATGGAAGCCAAGAACTTACAACCACCCTCTTGTCACAAAGACATTGGCAGTCTTGTGGCAATTGTTCCCTTCCTGGTGGATGGTAACATAGAATTGAAAGTGTGACTGGCCTAAGTTCCTGAAGGGCTCCTAGAAAGTAGATTATGAACAAAGATGTCCACAGTGACCAGAAAGAGAACGTGGAGCTATTCCCACCTTACACCTGAAGGGCTGGGCTCTTAGATCATTGTTCCAAAGCCTTACAAACCATCTACTTCAGTTTCTTCACTGCTTCCAAAAGAACTTCAGAAAAGTGCTTTCAGAGGCTGCAGAACACAGTCAAGATGCTTCTGGCCCAAACACAAGATGTTATACGTGGAAAATCTTGGTCTCTGTTGGAATCCTGTTACAATCCATGGAAGCACTAGAACATCTATTATGGGTGCTCTGAGGACAAAGCTTCAGACTTTGCCCTGGCTTTTGTCAGCTTAAGACTCTTAAGGTAGTTTACACAAAGATTTGTGTGTCTGAATTTTTCCCTGGCAGGTTCTCATTATAGCCTAGATAACACAAACCCTAAATATTTGTGGTTTAGGAACAGAGAGGCATTTTTTGAGTTGTCTGACATCTTCTGCCCACGTAGGTTACCACTGAGGATCAATACACAGCTCAGAGACAAAGGGAGAGGGAAGGATGCTGGGAAATTTTTCTATGATTTCTGCATGTCTGGATTTAACCTCTTTATCCAATTCTCCAACACCTTTTTTTCTGCTCGCTTTTCTATCTGTCTCGACATCTCTCTGTCTTTCTCTGCCTTTGTCACTTTTATTCTGCTTCTGTCCCTCTCTGTCTCTATATCACTGTCTCTGAATTCATCTCTCTTTTTTATTACTCTGTCTCAGTCTTTCCCTATTTTACACACACACACACACACACACACACACACACACACACACACACACACTCCCCAGCCTTCTATCCCCCACAAGTCTCTTTTCAGAGCCATGGAAAGGAAAATGGTGACATCTCACACCAGAGCCTAGTCACCTAACAAAAGTGTCACCCAAAGTGCCATTTCTAGGTTATGGGTCATACCCTTTAGCCCCTTCACTTCCCTGACAGCCTGCTTTCAGGCCTCCCCAGTTCAGCAGCAGGTCTAAGTCATATTGGGTAAACATAAGACTGTTTACATAAAAAAAAAAATCGAGATTCCCTTTAAGCACTCTGGCTGAGCCTTCCCTAAGTCATATTTACATTATTATTGTTTATGTTCTCAGAAGCTGGCAGACGAACAGCCTCTCTGCAGTTTATGTGGTTTTGTGATTCACACCGGAGGAGGCGGCCATTCCACACAGGAAGGACGAACAGTCATGGAGGCACAAAGCAAGTCAGAGCTCCCTGGCTTGTGGGATCCACGGCCTTAACTTCACTATGCTCTCCAGCGCCTGGAGGTTTCTGAGTCAGTTTTCAAATTCCCAGACCTGCTTCTCAGTTTTGAGTTTCCAAACTGACCCACAATAACAAACACCCCTTGCACGGGGTGCTTGCTGCTGCCTCTATCTGGGGGAGGGGGAGAGATGGAGGTTGATTTCCTTGCTGTAACTTCAGGGGGAACATGACCACTGCAGTGGTGTCCCAGAACATGCCCACCGTGGCCTGCCCTTGCAGTCCTGCTGCTGGCTGCTGCCTCAGCAACTGGCCTGTGCACATGGCACCCATCCAAAAGTAACCCAGGCTTAGATGGCATTGATGGCAAATGTGGGCAATCCCATTCCTAGGGCCAGGCCAGAGTGTTCCTAGCCTTAGCTCTTGGTGAGCCATCACCACAAGCTGCACTCTGGGTATGCTCAGCTCAAAAACTGGTAGACATAAAAATAATTTCATCAGATGTGCTATTTGGTTTTATGTTAACTTGATATACAAAGTAGATGTAGTCGAAGAAGGGAGCCTAGGTTGAGAAAATGTCTCCATAAGATCCAGCTGTAGGTCATTTTCTTATTTAGTGATTGATGTGAGAGGGCCCAATCCTTGTAGGTGGTGCCATCCCTGGGCTGGTGGTTCTGGGTTCTATAAGAAAGCAGGCTGAGCAAGCCATGAGGAGCAAGTCAGTAAGCAGCCCCTCCTCCACGGCCTCAGCCTCAGTTCCTGCATCTAGGTTCCTGCCCAGTTTGGGCTCCTGTCCTACTTTCTTTAGTGATGATCAGTGCTATGGAAGCATAAGCCAAATAAGCCCTTTCTTCCTCAGCTTGCGTTTTGGTCATGGTGTTTCATCGCAGCAATAGAAACCCTGAGACATTATATAAGGATGGCAATCAGGATAAGCTGGGAGCATTGAAAATGAGAGGTAAGCCAGGGAGGTGCTTTAGAAGGCAGACAGGTGGTTATGTGTGCTGCTAAGTGCTTTGGTATGGCATGCTAGGTATCTAAAGGAGCCTCATGTTACGGACATGCTGGAGGAGTCCACGAACCAGAAAGATCAGCCTCATAGGCCATTAGTGTAATTGAGATTTCTGGTCCTCTGAGACCTCACATAACCATTTTTTTTTAAACCAGTTTTCCAGGTTCCAGCCTGCCATAAAGGATCTTGTCATACATAGCCACTGGGGAACCACTGTGTGGGCACAATGTCTTTCTCAAAGTCTGTTAACTTGGCCAACCAGCTCTGAAGCCAACCCACTCATTCATACTCCTTTTCTCAACAAATATCTATGAACACCTACTATGTGCACAGACTTTGTACAAGTGATGAATAAAATATGAGGGCATTTATTATTATTATTATTATTATTATTATTATTATTATTGACCTCAATTCATAAGCCATGTGATTACATGCTAATTATTTAAATAATATATGTGTAAATTATTAAAAGTACTATGAAAGAAAACATAAGCTTGTCTATAAAGGAGAGCTAGCTTCGGAGAATTTGGGGTAAGGGCTTTCAGAACAGGCTGATAGCTGTGGTGAAGAACAAGAAATTCACAATAGGCTTTAAGGTAGACCAAGAGCCCCGTAGTGAGTTCTGGATATTTTCTGCTACTTAATGAGATCATCCCCAGAACCAGTTATTCTGAAATGAGCAGGTGATGGTTTTACCTATTTCTGAGATGGACCGGACTGGACTGGATTGATTTTGTTTGTACCTTTGGCTCACTATTTTTTTTTTTTGACTGAGTACAAGATGTTTTTAAATTGACTGTACCAGACAAGCAGGAAGGCTCCTTTGTGCAACCGGATGCCTCCAGGGCCAGTGGGATGAGCTTAGCTGGGCCTGAAGATGCCGTGCCTGTATTCGGCTTCAGCCTGAAGTCTGAGCTTCTCAAAGTATGGTCACTCACAGAAGATCAAGGGGCCAAAGAAGTGTCTCTTTTTAGGACTTCACATCATTAATCTCAGAACAATTCATCCTCCTCATTCTACTGGTCATGAGAGTGGCTGTTCCACACCAGCAGACATCACCCCAACCACCTCCACTCAGGTTTAAGGCGATATTCATTTTGAACAGTGTTTTCAATGCACATGCAACGTTTTTTGCCCTGACATAAACATAAGGGTTTAATTACAAAAATCCCCCAAATACCTTTAATATTTTCCTGCCATCATTCCTCAACACGTGTGTGTATATGTGTGTGTCTGATTTGTATATATTTGGGCTGGATTGTGCTAGATGTTTGAATATTTTAAAATAGGCTGCTGTTTGGTTTACCAGTGTTGGTTTCATTTAAAAAGATCTTTATAAAAATTTTGGCTTAGGGCTAGCACAAACTTTTCAGCAATTTCCGTAATGTTCCTGAACATACTTCTGCTTTTATTTTTATTCCATATTTATTCAAGGAAATATTATCAAACTTTGACAATTATAAACTCAAGTTACTGAACAACCTTTGGAAATGTTGAAGATGCCCTACCTTATCAAATATTCAGCCAAAACTTCCTTTTTTCTGCCTCTTTGGTGGTGCTGGCCTTGCAAGTCTTAGGCAAATGCTCTCACTTTTGGGCAACACCCGAGCTAGGAGCCAGTTCTTCATGAAAATACAAACAAACAAACAAAAAACCCACAGTCATCTTTAAAATTGACATAATTAAAATCTTAAAAAAACCCCACATGTTTATCTTTAGCAAGTTTAAAACCATATGTAGACCAAAGAATTGTCTCAGAATAAATTAGTGTTATCTATTTTAATATATCTTAATGCCCCAAATTGGCTTATTTAGTGGATACACAAAGCTTCATGGATCTGGGCTGCTTACTCATTTAAAAAAAATAATAACCAAAACAACAAAAGCCATCCACAGCTTAGTGATGGGCTAGTTAGACCAAAGTAGTGGCGTTTTCACTTTCCCATATAGAATGCCATTTCATTTATTTCTTACCAACATCTATGAGGTTGACACTTGTGTTACTCTACTTTCATTCCTATGATGAGATACCCAAGGAGGTTAGCTTATATTTTTAAAAGGTGTATATTGGCTCATGGTTCTGCAGGGTTCCATTTAAGATCGATGACCTCATTGCTTTGGCTCTTTAAGAAGAGGGCTGCATCACGGCAGGAGGCAGGAGGGAACCCAGCCATATATATGAGGGAAAGATCAAAGTGGGTCCCATGATCCTCCCTAAATATTAATTCCCCATTGAATGAATGGAGAAGCCCTGCCCTCCTGTCCACCCTAAGAACTCAGCCTTTACTACATTGGCTTTCAGGGAAAATTTAACGTACAAAGTATGACAAAATTAAATTAATTAAGTGTGTGTGTGTATATTTTCGTCAGTCTTTCTTCATCTTAGTTTTTTTTTAAACAGGGTGTCTCCCTGAACTTATAGCTCACACATTTGTCTGGCACTCTCCAGAGACACTCCTGTCTCCAACTTCTCAGCTTCTCAGCACTGCGGTTACACACACACACACACACACACACACACACACATACACACACTCACACGCCTGACGCTGCCCTGCCTCTCTTTTATTTGAATTCTGGGGAGATATGGAACCCACTCATGCTTTTAGGGAAAGCTCTTCAGCAACTGAACATTTTTCCCTGGTCCCTTTCATTTTATTTTGTATTTTGCATACATGATGATACCTAGAGAAGAGGAACTCTCTTGAGTTCTCAAACCTAATACCATAGATGCTGGCTTCAAATCCAGGCTTGCTCTACTTCAGACCCTTAAGTAATTGCCTAAGATGAAGAGAGAGAAATCAGGGAAGAGAAAACATCCAACTGAACCAACCTGAAACTCAGAATGCTATCTTTCCCCCATGGCATCATGTCAGCTTGCTGAGCTCTGAGGTTAACTGAGTTGGCCCCAAAGGACAAGAGGTCAGATCTGCTGATAAAGCAAATATCTGATTCCTGCCACAATTACAGAATAATAACCACTAGTTATGAATCATAAAAGGATCAGCAGTAAGCCAGTGGGGTTGAGAAAAGTTCTGATGGAGTCAGAATTCGGGACACTTTGGCCCAGTCCCAGGCAGACCCTCAGAACATGTTACTGGTGGCCAGGGCCGGAGGCTTGGGACAAGGTAGGGAGGTGCTGAGGCTGGACAGACCATCAGTGACATGCCTGGTTTGATTTCCCCAAATCAAATCAGGGAAAAGATGTTTTCCTTCTGAGAGCAATGGATACAGACCTCAGTACGGCTGCTGAAGGCTTTCCGTGTTGGGGACTAGGGAAGGAATGACACAAAACTGACACCCCTTTTTCTAACTTTGCCATTGGTGAGCACACACGTGTGTGGATGTCCCTCAGGTCTCTACGTGCTCTCCTTTCTCAGTGATCAGCCCAGGTGTCTCCGTGCCAAGCCCACATGAACTGCACTTACTTCAGCATCGTTTCCTGTCAGAAAGGACTTCTCCCTCGCTACCTTGGTCTGTGTTATGATCTGGTTCTCTTCTTTTCTTCTGCTTCTTAAGGGGAGAACAAATACATGTTTAAGGAGATGGCTCAAAAACTCTCCCTAAATAAGACCATCTGTGTTGGTAGAAGCTTTAGATTTTTGTCTAGGAAGTGGAATTTCTTCTTATTTTCTCCATTCTTGGGAAAACCTAGGGAACAACAACAAAAACAAAAACCTCAAAATAAAAGAAAAACAACTCTTAAAAAAAGAACGGGAAGTGAAAGAAATTAAGATGCCTAGCCGATATTTCAGAAAAATGTGAATAATTTGGCATTTCTCAGAAAGAATGTACAAATAGAAAGGCCTCAAATTACCCAGGAGTCTGCTTTGGTCCTGGAAAGCCAAGGGTGCAAGTTACTCATTCCTTCCCTAACCGACATGAGCCTGTTCCCTCTCAGGTCAGCGTCTCATAAACAAACAGAAGGTAGGTTTGGAAGCGCAGAAGTGAAACAGTGGAAAAGGAGATTCACTCTGCCAGTGCGACCCGGTGGCGGAAAGAGTAGCTTGCTTGGTGATTATTTTGAATGACCCTGTGCACCAAGCTCACTGTGACCGCCACTGAGTGAGCAACTGTCAGAGACTGCACCTCTCAAGGGATACTCATGCCAAATCCAAACTCAGCTGATTCATCCCGTGAGTGGTAAATGGGTTAATTAAAAATGTCCCCCACTAGAGCAGGATGCCAAGGCACTTGTGTTAGTGAACCTTCATCGCCAGCTTGGCTGGAGTAACAATCACCTAGGAAGTGCGCCTCTAGCTGTGTCTGCAAGGCTTTTTCCAGGGAGGTTTAACTGATGAAAGAGATGCCCTGAATATGGTGGCACCATCCCATGGCTGGGGTCTCCGACTGAGTGAAAAGGAGAGGGTGAGCAGAGGGCCAGCATTCATTCTCTCTGCTTCCTGACTGAGGAAATGTGTGATCACTTGCATCAGGCTCTGCCACCACAATTTCTATAACCATATACATACATACATACATACATACATACATACATACATACATACATACACATGCCCATATACGTATCACCTGATTCTGAGAGTGGCTGAGGTTTGGCTGCATGGCTGAGGGAAGTCACCTGCCCTATATACTTGTTTTTCTGAGATGTAAATAAAAAGAATAGTTGTTCCCATGTACGCCCAAATGTCCCTCGCGCACAGACTCCAGCCAGATCCTCTCTCTCCCTCTGGTGAAAGCACACATAAGCTTTTATTTATTGAAAGATTTCTGTTATTTAGATAGAGGAAATGTTTCATACCCTCCAGCTCAGCAATTCCTGAGCTCTACTTGGGTGCAGCTCTTTACCCAGGAGCCATGAAATGCAGATTCTGACTCAGGAGGCCTGAAGCAAGGCCTGGGGATCTACATTTCTTTCTCCTCTGTAGTAGACATTTTGGTTTCTTTAAAAACTCAGTTATGTTATGTAAATATGTTTTTGTTTTAATTCCAAATGTGGGATATGAGGCTGCTTTTAGTTTGTCCACAGCTGATAACTAGGATTGCCTTGTGCTGGCTTGGAGAGGGGTGTGATCTTTGCCAGCTGCAGACAGTTTAATTCTTAAGACTCTGAGAGGGTATAAATGCCAGAACACTGAGAGGAAGGGAGGAAGAAGGCTGGTGCTGGTTCATCCTGCTCCTGCATTTTCTGTCTGCTGCTGTGCTGGTTAGCTGGATATACTGACTACAAAGATTAAAATTGCTCCAAGGAGCTAAGTCTAAAGGGGTCTATGCCCCCTTTCTCTCCTACCAAGTGTTAGGGGTTTGAAAGGGAGGTATAGGTATGAGAAACCCCAATGAAATATATTTAAAAAGGATGCCAACACTCCTCCTTCATTCCCTCCTTCCCTTTCTTTTGTCCCTTCCCTCTTTCTTCTCTCTCTCACAGCTCGTTCGCTCTCTCTCTTCCCCACACCCTCACCTTTCTCTTTCCTTTGTGATGGGGTCTCACATATACCTTGACCTGGCTGGCGTTGAACTCACTATACAGTCAAGGACACTGACTTCTGATCTTCTTGTCTCTCCTCCTAGGCTGCTGGGATTACAGGCATTTATTTATGTGGCTTGTGTGGCACAAACCAGGGCTTTGTAGTGCTTGCTAAGCACTCTACAAACTGAGGTACACTCTCACCTCCAAGAATTTAAAATTATTAAAAAATATTTTAGCAGTCCTTTGAGACCTCCGTGCAATGTATTTTGAACATATTAGAGGCTCTGACATTCTAATACATTCATGTAAACTATGTTCTAGATCATGAGACTGGACAGAGAGCTTATAAAGTACATGACTTGGTGTTTCATTCATATGGCAAAGTAGCCAGTAAGCCCAGCACCCTAGATCTTGGAGTGTTATATGATAACTTATTGGTGGAGGTTTCATGTTACAGTCAGTGGTACTAGGAATACAACTTTCTTTTTGGCTTTGACGTCCCCCTCAGGACTAGTGATTAGAAGTGTGTGTAGTAGACCTAATGTGGCAGCCCTTGGCATGGCCTCTCTCCCTCTTGCTGTTCCCAAAGTGGGTAGCAAGAACATAGAATCCTGCTGGCATGTTGAAATAGCAGGCAACATCTGAAGCTGGCTCAGCCCCAGCACCAGAGACATTTATTTTGTGGGCCTGTCTGGTGTCCCCAACACAAGGACAATGACTGTGCCATGGCATGGTTGATGCCAGGGGGAAACACCTAATGTGTGCTAGGCTCAGTAGACTTTCTTCAAATTCCAGCTACAATGGGAAGGCTAGAGAATTTATGTGATGGCCTTTCAGTTGGATTTGTTCCTGCAGTAATAGACCTATCACCACAGGGGGAAAAAAAAAAAAGCCGACAAGGGAGTGGCCAGGGAGCAGTTACATTACTTAGTTACTCAATAGAATAGGCCTCATTTCATGCTCATGACAGAAGGACATTTCGGTTTCATTACTAGTCTTTAGCTTGTCACCATTTCAGTGAGTACTAGCAATTTCAGATCCAGTGTGACTCAGAGACCAGTGGTCCACAGGGTAATTTCTAAGCCTCCTGGGCCATGGAACAATGGGGCAGCCTGACATACAGTCTTTTCTTCATATCATTAGAAATCAATCTTAAAAGTGACAAATTGGGATCCTAAGGGTAAAGCTGAAATAAACTAGGAGGGAGATACGTACAGAAAACAGCTCAGGCCAGAACCAGAGGCTGAAGGAGAAGAGAGGGTAAGCCAGAAAGGGCAGAGAGCTTCACTTTGTGTTTCACGTTCTGATTCCTACTTTCCTGCATGGCCTGAGTCACGTGATTGCTGACTTTGAAGGTGAACTTTGGTTACTAAAAACATCAGGGAGAATTAGTCACAGAGCTTTGTAAGCACTTAGAGAGAAATATGGAGTTTGTACAGGAAAAATAATCCTCTTGGGTGAAAATGAAAGGTTTAGGTGTGTGTGTGTTTGTACATGCAAATGTCAGAGACATCTTGTAGGAATTGCTTCTCCCCTTCCTCCATGTGGGTCCTGGGGATTGAACTTGGGCCATCACAGTCTCGGCTGCAATTACTTATAACTGATAGCCATTTCACCATTCAAAGGTTCTTATTGTCTCTTACTAAGTTTTGAATGTAAGTTTTGAATGTTGTTTTAAAGTCTTGGTAAGGAGTTGTGCTATTATACCCATCTCATAAAGTGGAACTTGAGACTGTAGAAATAATGGGCATCAGCAGTGATTTCTGCCTTCCTGGAGCTCAGAGTTTACTCTAATCATGCCATTCATAGTATGATCTTCTTTGGGCAATTGCTTTTAGAATTACTCTGGAGCCTCATCCTGGACTGCCGGAATTACAATGTTCTTTTGAAGCAGGCCCCCAGGCTATTTGTAGGCACCTTCTAAACTCAAGAAGAACATGAAACATTAAAGGGAGGCAAGGTGGGAAGTGGGGCATCAGGGGCGATGGCCAGGGCGGATGTGAGGAAACAGCCATCTGGACACGCGCAGGGATGAGAGAGAATGGCAGGGAGAGACAGGCTTGAATTTGGGCCCAGCTGTGTGGGTGCATCTACATCCTGTCTCCCACCTGCCGTGGGCTCTTGCCTGACTCAGTTTCCTCATCTGTGGAAAGGTGATAACAGCAGCTTGTATACCAAGGTGGACATGAAGATGGCGAATCAGAGTTCATCACATATTTGGCACAATCTTGGTATCTACCAATGTTAGATATTTTGAGTTTTTCTTTTTCAAAGAGTTACGTGTGTGGTATATGTGTGTGCATGTGTGTGCTCATGTGTGTGCACACACGTGTGTGTGTGTGTGTGTGTGTGTGTGTGTTGTGTATATAGGGTGTCTATGTATTTCCATCTTGATGAAGAAGCCAGAGATCAAGCTTGAATGTTGATTTCAGGATCTGTCTGCCTTGATTTTTGAGGCAATGTCTCTTACTGGGACCTGGAGGTCCCTGATTCAGTTGGACTGGATGGCTGGCAAGCGTCCTGTCTCTGCCTGGCAAGCACTGGGGTCACTGGTGCTCATCACTATGTCCAGATCTTTAAAGTGGGGACCGGGACTCAAGCCTCTCCTACAAACACTTCACCTACTGAGCCATCTCCCTCACCCTGTTGTAGCATTTCTGTAATGTGGCTCTTGAGCGAAGTTCCTGTGGGGACACAGAGCCTCTTTAGAGCTGAACAACAGGGCAACCAGCTAGACCATGGTAGGCACAGAAAGCAAATGTCAAGCAAAGCACTTTGCAAGTTAAGTGTTATTATTTTAATTGTACATGTTTATGGGGCATGGCATGATGATTTGATACATGTGCGCATTCTGATCAAATCAGACTAATTAGAATGTACTATTTGAATTTAGACCTTCCCTCTGATTATCTTTAAAACTCAGCTTAAGCATCACTTCCCTTTTAAAACCATCCACTTATTTATTTTTGTCTCTTTATTAGTATAAAGCCTACATTACCTCTAATTATATAATTATTCATAGATTATATCAGTAATAATCATATCCAATGTTCTTTAAATACGTATTCATATAAAATGCTTGGTAATATACAAATGCTCTTTCAAACAATGTCTCAATTTAATTATTTCAAACTCTTTCGGAAATTTTGAATGGTTTTGCTTCCTGTTCTCACCTACGGGGAAACTGAGGCCTGCAAGACAAGAGAGCTGACTGTCAATGATGTCAATGACAACTGAACACTGGAGGAGGTGATAGGTGATAGGACTATGAGAGAGGGTCATGTGACACTCTGTCCCTCATCCGTGTCCGTCCAGCTCTGGCTCACAAGACCATCCCTATGCTCCTCACTTTATCTCTGTGATGCTCAGAACCCCAGTGATAGTCCCCAAGATTTCTATCCCCTGGTTATTTAATGGAATCTAATATAGGTCCTACTTTAAGGGACTTTGCAGACCTTAGTAAGGTCCTGGGCCAGGTGTTCTTAACATTTGTACACATGTGATAACCCAGGGGAAAAGTGCTCACTCAACCAGGTGACTCTTGAGAAGCAGAGAGTTTTTACCTGTGGAAGCTGACTTAGAGCAAAGAGACTTAGTGGACCATCATTGGCTCAGGAGATGGGAAACACCACCTACAAGGACCAATGGCCTCTTGATGCTGAGAGCGGCCCCTCCGACACCCAGGAAAAACACTGGCACTTCAGTTGTTTACATTGCATGTTGTATTTAAAGAACAGCAAGGAGCCTGCTTCAGCCTACACTGAAATGAACTTTGAAAGATTCTTTTCTACAACTCTGATATATGAAGCCAGCTGGAGGGACTGGAGAAATGGTTGATAAGATGGCTGGAGAGATGGCTGGGATGGCTCAGTAGGTAAGAGTGCTACCTGCTCTATTGGAGGACCCTAAAATTCAGATCCCAGCACCCAGTCCAGCAGGCTCGCAGATGCTGTAGCATCAGATCCATGGAATCTCACATTACCCCTGACTCTATGGGTACCTACACGTGTACACACAGAGACACACACACACAAGCAGACATTTAAAAATAATAACATTATCAAAACTCTATCTGAAAATACCTTGACTTTGACACCTCAGTTCTCAGCAAACCCTCCTGGTTCTTCTACCCATGGGCTGTGAGATACTGTGTCTTTTCAAGCCGCTGCCTTTGAGATCATTCATTTGCACATCAGTAACAGGCAAATAGAGTCTCTATGCAGAAACACATCCAAGTGTAGTTCTTCTTTAAATGTATCTCTCTGCATCTTCTTCTGGAAAATTAAAGGACATCGCTGTTTCACTTTTCTTTTGAACAGGCAGACATGAAAGGTGATCTGACTTCCAGAATGGTGGAAGTCATTATCAGGTGGCCTGTTCTGCTTTCAACATAGGGCAGGGCTCCGCGCTTCCCAGATTCAAAGTCCGATCTCTCCGGACCTCGGTGTGTCTTCATCCATAAATCTGGGATAATAACAGGGTTGTTGGGAGGATTAAATGATACAATACTCATAAAGCAGTTGCTTCACTGCCCAGCACATGGAGATCAGTCAGTGCGATCTGGCCATGATCTTTTTACCTGAGTGGTTTAATGAATGAATGAATTCCTGGAATGAGATAAGGTATTGTTACCTTCAGCATGCCTCCTGAGTTTTGAAACTCCTGCCACGTTTTGCTTCAGGTTAGGCCACCACACATTCCTGGATCTGGGAACATATTAGCTGACTCTTAGTCTAAGCCCCAGGACACAGCATTGCATCTTAAACTGCTCAGAAATGGAGACTGCCATGGGGCTCTGTCCCTGAACACACAGGAACCACCACCACCAACCAAGTTATCTGAACTGTTGAACTCAAACTGGGGATCCTTCCCTGGGTGTCCCCTGAATAAAGGACTGTTGGATAAAGGACTATCAAAACTCTTGAGCCAGTGGCCCTGCATAGATGGGGGGGGGGCAGACTTGGGTATCTGTTTCCTTCCCAACTGTTCTGTGCTTTGCAGAGACCCTACAGAGCAATAATTATACATATATTCCTGTTTCAGTTGATTTTAATTGACTGTATAGTGTTTCCTCATTTCAACTTTTGAATATTTATACTTTGACAAAATCATACACGTGTGTACACCAATCACTTCTCCCCTAAACCTATTTGCTATTTCACCAACGACCCTGAAAATATATTCTTCCCACCTTCATGTCCTGTTTTTCTTTTTAAATCACCAAGTCCAGTTGGTTCTGCCTGCAGAAATATTGACTGTTGCCTGGTCTTGTTGGTTTGAGCTTGTGAAGGTCTTCTGCAGATAGCCAAGGTTGCCCCGAGTACATTAGTAATATTGCCATGTCATGTCCAGGAGACCATATTTCACAGCTCTCTTCCACGTTCTCCTGTCCCAACGTTGTGTCCACCCCTTCCTTCCATGATCCCGAAGCCTTGGGGAGCTGATATAGATGTTCCATTTAAGGGATGAGCCCATAAGACTTCCTTACTTGAATACTTTAGTTCTGAGTGTCTACACTAAGTGCTAACCATAGCAGAAAGAAGCCTCTCTGGCCAACACTAGAAACAACAAAGAAAAAACCCACTTATCTTAGGGCAACATGATTATAGCATGTTTATGGCCTGTTATCTCTTTTATTAAATTATATCTTGCTTTTTCAGATAAGAATCCATGTTAAGCCAGCCAACCAATCAAACAAACAGCAATTTTGCCACTTAAAAAATAGACAGAGCTCTGGAGTATTGCTCTGTGGCAGAACGTTTGTCTAGCACACAAGACCCTGGTTTCAATTCTTCACACCTCAGTCGAATTTATAGTATAATTTTATTTAAGTTATATTTTCATTTCGCTTAGGGACTCATCCTCTATCACCCTCTACTTTTTCTTTTGTTGTTATTTTAGACGGGGTTATTTCATTGAACTTAGAGCTAGCTGTTCCCAGAACACCAGCTGCACAGGGAGGGCTGGGGACCCAGCTACCTCCATCCCTTTATCACAGGGGTCATGGTGCATGTCATCACACACAGCTCATTGTGTGAGTGCTGGGGATCTGGACTCAGCTCTTATGCCCACACAGCTCATACACTACCCACCCAGCCACCTCTCTAGCCCAGAATTAATTTTTTCAAAAAGAACCATATAAACAAAACTCTTGACAAAGAGTAGCAACCAGTGTTTTGTATTAGAAATGGGTGCCATCTGACAGAAAAATAAGGAGAAGCATTTCTATACCCCAGCAAGAGTCTCTGTTTACCCCTTGAACAAGGTTGTCACATATACGTGGGTTTCTACTTTAGTCTCCACCATGTCCTTAGCCTTGATTCTAGCAAATTAAATGCGTGAACGGCCAGTAGGGAGGAGGAAACGGAAATATTTGAAAATAACTAGTCAATGGAATGATCTGTTTTGGTTGAGGGGTAAGAAACAAAGAATTCAAAGTGCTGTGTGGACTTGGATCAGGCAAGTACTCAGTGCCTGGTGTGTGGAGGAAGGCACAAGGCTCAGAGGGCTGGGGAACAATGGGCCATCAGAGAGATGGTGTTATATAACGGGGTGGTTTGAATTCACAAGTGTCAAGGCGACAAGTTGAGGAGAAAGTCTATCCTCCTACTCCATGATGGGAGGGAGCAGGACCTGAGACACTCAGCTGCCCCAGGAGCAAGCTCTGTCGCTCACAGTGATACCAACAGTTTCCATTTAGGATAGAAAGGCTCCATGACTGCTGGCACCTAGAAGGGCCTCAGGGACTAGAGAATGTTTCATTTGTATGTTTTTAACTTCTAATTTATTTTTATGAGTATGGGAGTTTTGCCTGCACAGGCCAGAAGGGGGTTTCAGATCCCCTGGGACTGGAGTTCCAGGTGACTGTGAGCTGCCATGTGTGCTGAAAACGAACCTGGATGTTCTGCAAGTCCTTGGCCATTTGGAAATGCCCTGACACCTAACTTGTAAGCTTACTCCTTGGGCTCACAGGGTGCTCTCTTGGGGACAGTGGTATTATCATTTACAGACTTCATCTGCAATCAGGCTCAGGCACATGGGCATGATGAACATCTAGAAAGACCACAGAAGTGAGATATCAGAGGATGCTTCTGAAATAAGGGAGGCTCGAGGAAAGCTTGGCTGGGTCACAGGTGCCATGTCTACTCTTGAAGGTCATTTTCCTTAGTAGGGTCCTTACATGACCTGTCCCATTAATGCAAGAAGGCCAAAGTCCCTCAACTGCTTTCAAGTTTCTTGTTCAGCCGCATTAGTGTGCCAACCCTGAATGGCAGCCACACCCCAGGAATTCCTCCTGGACTCTGCACGTGCCGTTCTCTGAACCAGTGACACCTCCCAGTTCTCAATTCCTAAAGCTTCAATGCCTCAAACTCAGCTATACTCTCCATCCTTGAAAGGCATTCCTTGGATTCCAGCCATCACTAGTTAACAAACTATTTCTCTTGGGCCCCAATAACTCTCTGCACTTAACTGCAAGCATCTTCCCACCACCTCCATCACTGACAATTTGCAATTCTAACTCCTTCCTTACAGTGCTCCTTACAGTGCTGGAGAGCACACCAGGTCTTTGTACTTTAGTGTCTTTCTTATTTAGCCTGGAGGTGCCTTGTAAATCCCTGACAATGAGCATCTCTCTCTTTTTTTTTTTTTCAAGCCTAGGTGGCTGCAAAGAGGCTCTGACCTGCACAAGATATGAGTTCTGTCTCTTTTAGAGTTATGGTTGCATTTTTGTCCTCATACATTTAACCTGAATGAGCACATGGAAGCCTGACTGCTGCCCCAGCCATTCTCTCTACTGGGTAACTTATAGTTCCTGTTGCCACCATTTTCAAAAGGCAGGCCATTGCCGGTGGAGAAGAATAATTGGGCAAATGGCCGAAGCCTTGCTCCCTTCTGGGGTGTCGAGATGGATAACAGTGATGCTTACGGTGACACTAAAATCTCAAAAGGATGCCCTGGAGTGCTGAACACTTCCTGTTCCTGCCTCAGAGCATGTGCCCTTGATCAGCTTGATAGGATCTAGAATCACTTAGCAGACCAGCCACTGAGTCTGAGTGTAAGGGTGTTCTAGATTAATTGAAGTGGGAAGATTGGCCTAACTGTGAAGGACACTGGTCTGTAGACTGGACTGGATAACAAAGATCACCAGCATTTTCTCTCTGCATCTTGGCTCTGCATGTCATATGACTAGCTATCACCCAATCCTGCTGCCACGCCTTCCCTTCCAAGAAGGACTGGAACTTCAAATCATGAACCAAAATAAACCGTTCCTTCCTTCCTTCCTTCCTTCCTTCCTTCCTTCCTTCCTTCCTTCCTTCCTTCCTTCCTTCCTTC
>NW_026596034.1:31590119-31598352 GCF_907164565.1 Psammomys obesus | reverse complement strand
TTCCTTCCTTCCTTCCTTCCTTCCTTCCTTCCTTCCTTCCTTCCTTCTTCCCTCCCTCAGTTGTTTTTGTCAGGCATTTTGCTGCAGCAATGATTAAGGCTGTTAGTGTGCACACAGGGACTGGCTATGGTTGTTACTAGTGAAGTGACATGGCTTGCCCAAGGTCACATATCTTGGGAGAACCAACAGTGGGGACCAAGCATCCTTACTCCAGAGCCCTCACTTGCTCCTCAGTACTACTTCCTGCTGCTGCAAGTGTACGCACACAGGTAGGTTTCAATAGACATGTGCAGATGCATGCCCGGAGTTGGTACTTGTTTGTGTGCACATCCCTAGTTATTACTTCACCTTCTGGTCCATTTCAAAACCATAAGAAGAATAAGGAGTCTGTGTTCGATTGGATGAGGATCCTGCTTTTGTCCAAAGAGGCAAGAACTAGCAAAAGAGTGAGTGAGCAGAGCAAAAGCAAGAGAGAGAGGGAAGGAGAGAGCCCATAGATTAAGGAAGGCCAAATTTCACTAGTAAAGATTTGCTTTCTAATAAAACATTTATATGTAAATGTACCCCATTGTTTTTAATCTGGAGCTTTCAGCGCAGTCACCTCCCAGGGAGTATGTTTTATTTATAAGGTAGGCTTCAAGGTTAATACACGTAGGCTATTCAAGTCCATGGCATACTTCAAGGCCCGGTGGCATGTATAGGGTATGACTGTAGCAGCAAAGTGATAGGTATAAATCATACTGTCAGGAGCAACTCAGATGCATCCCAGAGGAGTGACAAGAGACATTTTGTGTTACCAGGCTGTGGGCCGTGTCCCCTGAGATGGGAATCCCCCAGGTTGGAAGTGGGGCTGAAGAGTGGCTTGTTCAATCCTATTAAAGGTGAGAATGCACTCAAGGCAGCTGACAGCCAGGAGAATGTGCTGCTCGCTGACAGTTCAAAGAGGCAAGCAAGTTTTCCCTCCATCGCTGTCATGTTCTCAAGTCCCTGGTGAAGGACAGAGACACCTGGGTGCTTTCCACATTTACTTTTCTGTCAGAAAGCAAACTCTGTGCCCTGGGAGTTGTTTTGTTTTGATTTGTTTTTAACTCTCATTTCGCATAGTTTTATTGTGTTCAGACTGTGAAGTTCAAGGTGTCTGGCAATGCCCTTAACGATATCCATGAAATGATTTCTACCATGTAGCTTTATTCCTCCCACTCATCTCCTTGAGACTTCTTGTTTGAGACAGTTTAAAAGCTTCATGATTTTTGAGAGTCTTTATCTGTATTAAAAGTACACAACCTCATAAGCAATCCAAAAAAGTTTTCAAATGTTTTCTGTGGGTCTGCAGCCATGAAAAGCCTTATTGTTTACCCAGGAAGACACTGGACTCAGGCTGGCGATGTGCCCGATGGAGGCCACTAAGCAAGTGAGGGAAGGGGGAGGGGTGGCTGAGAATCCAGATGCAATGGCAAAGGATACCCAATAAAAAATTTCCACTTTTAACTTGGCAGATCACAGGGCAGCATGAAATGAACTCCCGTTATGGGGGACTCAGTTAAGCAAAGAGAGGCCAAGAGGCAAGATATGAATGCTAGATATAGACAATCTAGTGGCAAAGGATGATTGACTTTCCAAATTCTGAAATAATACTTTTATATAGGGGCAAAGCATCAAGCCTACACAAAGAAGGGATTTCTGAGTGTGTGTGTCTTCAGCTTGTAGATGTACCCAAGTTCCTCCCAGTCTTTTTTCTAATGACCAGCAAGTACTGGTGACAATTGGAAGAGAGTATAATCTTCAATGTTTTGTGGAGTGAGAAGTAATTAAATATACCAAGTACATACATAGAGGCACCCTCACCACAGCATATCTGTGACTTTTGCATTTCAGAATCATATTCTATGACATTGAAAATGCCTTAAAATTCATAGATGCTGGTCTTAGCAAAGTGGATGTTAAGGAGTGTGAAAATGGCTCAGTGGACAAAGGCCACTGAACATGATGACCTGAGTTCAGTCTCCCTGGATGTACATAGTGAGAGAAGAAAATTGACTCTCACAAGTTGTCCTCCTGTGCATGAGAATCTTGGCATATCCTAGCCAATAAATAAGTTAAAATATAATTAAGAAGAAAAGAAAAGTAAAAATCTTATTCCTCCGTCTCTCAAAATATGCCTTTGTTAGGGACCAAAGTTACTTCATAGTAATCAAGTCAAGATAAGATCATCAGGGTGGTTGTTATTCTTTGAAGACCTCTGATCTCATCAAAAGAAGGGCTTTGGAGAGACACCTGCAATGGAAGGTGACACACAAGCAGACCAATGACCATACATGCTGAGGTCAGGCTCATGCAGCTGGATCCTACTGGGGCACCTCAGCTTGTGACCAAGCCCCACCCAAGACATTGGAAGAATCAAGGACGGTCTGGAGAAACTGACACTGCTGACACTTCAGTTGCATCCTGCCACCGAGGGTGTAATATTTTGCTGTAGAAACCCTAGAACACAAAACCAGTGATTGTTGTTAACTATGTCTAAGCACCAGCTAACATTTTTTGGGCAATGGTCTTGTTCAGTTTGATTTTTGAGATAAAGGAGGGTCAGATGATATAGACTTAGGGAAGTTGAGACTTACTGTCCTCTGTTTGCTCTCCTCTTTCATCTCACTGGCATCACATCAATAGGGCCTTTTCCTGGGTTCTCCCAGTAGTAACTAAATAATGATGACCTGCAGCCATGCTTAGAGCCTTAAAACTCCCCATGGCAATTTCTGCTCTACAGCAGGGACCTCAGAATATTCCTATGTTCTTACGCTATAGGTACAGAATAGAAGAAAAGGCATCCAGTTCCCATCAGACATGACATGTGTGAGGAATGAATTCTACATATGAGATGTTGGGCTTTCTCTCCAGTCTAGATAATCTTATACTAATGAGAGTCCATCACAATAGAACAAAAATACCTCAACTATTTAAGTTTGCATGTATGTGAATGCATGTTTGTACATGTGCAGGTGAACACGGGAGGGCAACCTCAGGTCCCTCCCACCGTTTGTTTTGTTGTTTTTGAGAAAGTGTCTTTCACTGGCCTAGAACTCACCTCGTAGGCTAGTATACCTGGGCCAGTGATCCAGGATCTGTCTGTCTCTTTTTTTCCCAGCACTTGAATTAATGTTGTGGGCTTTTCTTTGCTTGTGCCCTGTTTGTCCTGTTTCTAGACTGGGACCCCTTCACTTTTAATTTTTGATGAACCTGAAGTGATTTTAATAGGCATCAAATTACTAAACCCTTTAATGAAGAAATTATGTTCCAAAACTCTAAATAAAAATTCTAATCCTAAATGTGTCATTGGCAGATAGGCCCCTAGAATCTCTAAGACTGACTTAATCCTGACAAAATGATGATGAGATAAGAAACATTTCACTTTGCACAGGTGGAAAGTTAATCTCAGGTAGGTGGTATATATTGCCTAAACTCACACAGTCAGGAGGAGATAAGGTTAAAGATTTGAACCGCAGTCTAAGATATTCGTTTAGAATACAAAGACCCTGAAGCTTGGGATACAGCTCAATTGATAAAAGACCACACAAACATTAAGTTCAGGTACTCAACACAGATCTCCAGAACCCACGTAAAAATCTGGGCACAGCAGCATGTACTGTAGTCGTAGCTCTGTGGGTTAGGAGACATGAGGATGTCACAGGTCAGCCAGCCAAGCTCCAGATTCAGAGAAAGATTATTTTCTCAAAAAATTTGGTGGAGAGCAATCAAAAATGTCACTGAGCGTCAGTCTCTGTCATTTAGCTGTGCAGGCACATGCATGCACTGACACATATGCACAAACACACACACACAAACATTACACACAGCATACAAACATACACACACCTACAGAAAGGGCAGAGGAGAGAAAAAACATACAAGGGTGGAAGGTCCTTGTGGCTCTTCATATCCTTCCTGTGATGGTTGAGATTTAATTCTGGTCACAGATAGCTGCCTTGCATGGCTCCTCTAGCAATGAGCGAAGTCATGAGTTTCTCAAAAGTGAATGGTATTACAATGTTTTCAGTGAGCACTCCATGACACCAGCCATAGAGAGACATTTGTGTGCCTGGAACCCCAAGCATGTGTGCTTATCAACAGGAAATAGAACCACTTGGCCAACTTGGCTGGGATTTACTGAAGGACCAATCCAGTTTACACACGTTCAGCATATAACTAAAACTTCCTCAACCAGTAAATAGACTTTGACAATCCTAAATATGCTTTGATGCCCTGTCCTACATACCATTTCCTTGGCTTGGAGGCTCCTCTCTGACCCTATTCTCTGCATCAGTTCCTATCTCATATATAGGGGTTCAAAGGTAAGTCTGTCCAGGTTGATAGTGGATCCTACTTCTCCATGCTTCCTTGGCTGGCTATCTTCCCAGGAGTGTTCCGTTTCTTCTGTTCCCCAAAGATGAATTGGTCCAATATCACCTGTACTGGCTGGTTCTGCGGGTTAATTTGATACAAGTTAGAGTCATCACACAGGAAGGAGCCTCAGTTGAGGAAATGCCTCCATGAGATCCAGCTGTAGGACATTTTCTCAATTGGTGATGATTGAGGGAGCACCCAGCTCATGGTGGGTGGTGCCATCCCTGGGTTCTATTAGAAGGCAAGCTGAGAAGGCCATATGAAGCAAGCCAGTAAGCAGCATCCCTCCATATCCTCTGTAACAGCTCCTGCCTCCCAGGTTCCAGCCCTGCTTGAGTTCCTGTCCTGATTTCTTCTAATGCTGGACCATGATCTGGAAGCATTAGCTGAATAAACCCTTTTCTCCCCAACTTGCTTTTTTGGTTATGGTGTTTTGCCATAGCAATTAAAACACTAACTAAAATATCGTCCCACAAGAGACCATGGATCAGACATATTTACTAGTTAACACCAGAGTTCTGGTCTCAAGAACAATGGCTGGCATACAGCAGACCCATGCCTTAAGGAAGTGAATCAATTATGAACTGAGAAAAAGTTTGACTGTCCTGTAGTAGGCCAAGGGAATCCCTGTTAGCCTTCTGACTGTTACATAAGAATATCGGTGAGACTTATTTGGGCTGTTTGCCATCAGCCTGTGGTTCTTCCTATCATGGGAAAGCCAGGAGAGCCAAGAGTCTGAGCCCCTGCTGCTGGGAACATGTCCTCTGCCCCATTAAGAGGACCCCCACTCCAGTAATTACAGGGTAAATGACTTGTTAAATCCAGGGCCTTCCCAATGCTTCCTTGGATGCCCAATTGATATTCCTTGGGCGGTTTATCTCACTTTGAGGTAGTACATATTTTATATAGAGAGGAAAGCTCTCCAATTAATAGTAATTGTGATCGAAGTAGTAATGGCCGTCTCCAGCCTCATTCCACACAAGGAGACTGGAAGGCCCATGTTAATTGCCTCAAAGAGCTCTGCCTATCTGCAGCAGTATATAAATAATGAATTAGAGGAAGAGAGAACAGTGCAACTGTTATGATCTTCATGGAGGAGGGATGGATATTTATGGAGTGCTGATGGCTCAAATTCTTCTCTGAGTAATTATTAGTACAAGTGAAATGTCTACGTTTGTAAGGGAATTTTAATTAAAGGGAAGGTGACTCTCATTATGGGGAAGAAATGGTGTTTGGGGATTAACAGCGAGGTCCAAGGGAAACGTGTTGAGTCTGCCTTCCCTTGTTGCCATTTGGGTGACAGCAGGAAGCCAAACTCCTGTGGGTTCAATTTCTTTTGGGTTTTAAATCAGGGGATATAAAGCAGTTATAATCATGATAAACAAGTTCTGACTGGAATCATGGAATATAGATTGAATGTTGAAAATTGATTTAGCTCACGACTGTCCCACAGGGCTGGGCATTTATCTGCCTTTTCCTTTTAAGACTTATGTTTTATTAATGTGTATATATATATATATTTATTATCATATTTTTATTAATGTGTATGTGTGTTTATTAAGTGTGTGTGTGTTTAGTGTGTGTGCAGATGCTCACAAAGGCCACAAGAAGGCATCCTATCCTCTGGAGTAACACTAGGTTGGGAGCCAGCAGATGGGAACAAAGCAGGTCCTCCTGAAGAGCAGGAAATATGCATAGCCTCCGACCTATCTCTCCAGTCCCTTATCTACTTTTTCGAGCTTCAATGATATCACATGTAAGATGGGCAACAGCATTTTCATGTTGACTTTACATTTAGTAAATGAGACCAGCTATGAAGAAAGACAAGGTGCCATTTCTGGAGTGTCATAAATTTATATAATGGCATGGCATCAACTTCTGGTCTGTTGGTGTTTTCTTTTTGGTTTTTTGTTGTTGTTTGTTTTTAGGTTTTTTTTTATTTTAATTTTGGTGTTCACAACTCAGGGTCTAGCACAGCATGGTTCTTAAGGACAAGCCACTCACAAGAAGCAGGGCAATGAGATAATCGTGATGCATGGCCACTCTTCATTTCCACAGGATCACACAACACTTCCTTACGGCAAGTCTTAATTATTTATATGTATTGGGAGGGGGAGGCAGAGCCATTCAGAGAGCTGGGACAAGGCACTTGATCTTTTCTAGAGATCTGTCCGCATCTTCCATGGGATGACATACATTTCATGGGGCCCTGTGCTAATCACCTTCCTTTCTGGACCCATAGCCAAGAAGGCTGAACCAAGAGTTGCAGAACCTGGGGAAGGAATGGGCAGCTAACTGGGCACAGCTGACCAGTGTGGCCCAGACATGATAGGCCAGTTCCCGCTTTCCTTCCAAGAAGATCAATGGATGCCAGATTCATCCAAGGCTTTCCCTTCCAGCCAGAGAGGAAGCTCTCATATCCCAGACGTGCATCCATCAGCCGATGGTTGGGGGTTTCAGTCTGGCCTGCAGGAAACACTGTGTAACCATATCTCCTGGATGTCTCAATTATTCCTGGCTATGGACTATAAAAGTATTCGGACACTTAAAGGTGCATGGTCTTTGGACAGCACAGGCAGAAAAAGAGAAGAGACAATATGTCAGTAAACAGATTTAACCAGCAAATGAATGAATTTATGTTAATCTAACATGTCTGCAGTCATTCAGTGGGTAGCCATGACACTAATATGAAGATGGTTCTATTGTTAAAAATTTGAGTTCTTTGGGATGGGGGTGGGGAACTTTGCAGACTAGAGCAAGGGCTAGCAAACTTTTTCCGAAAGGCTTGAGAGTAATATGTTAGGCTCTGAGGACACGGTGTCCCTGGCACAAGTGTTCAGCTCTGTCCTTGTCACCCCAAACAGCCACAGGACATGTGAGGCAACAGTTATATCTCTGCTCCAGTTAAACCCTGTTTGTGACCATTGAAACTTGAATTCCATCTATGTTTCACAGGTCACAAAACTACCCTTTGTTTGACTTCTTATTTAGAAATGTTGTCACGGTTAGTTCAGGAGTTGTACAGAATGGGCAGTAGCCAGCACTGTGCCTGGTAAGCCATATCTCAGTAATGTCTTTTTGAAGTAGTCAAAATAAGAGAAAAACATGAAAAAAAAAAAGGTAAGAAAAACTGAGGCAGATGCAGATGAGGTTTTCCTCTCTGGCTGAAACTTAAAATATATACCATACTATCTTATTTTTTTATCAATTTGTTTGATTCATTCATTCATTGATTCATTGGTTCGCTCATTCATTCACACTGCTAGGACTAACTGACAAGTGAGGAGAGAGACTCAGCTTGGATGGCCCAATAACAGATATGCTGCAGATAGGTTCTACCTCCTAAGAGGGAAGCACTGTTTCTACTTTAAAGCTGAGGAAGTTGGCACAGCCCTCATAAGCCAACCCCACCAGAGCCCTGGGATCTGAATTGAGATATATAGGCTTTGCTGTTCCAGGTTCCTTAAATACTCAGGTTCTGGGCTCAAAACTTTACATGTCATATCTCGTTTATCATATCTGTGGAGCTGCGAGGCTCACAGTTTAGAAGAAAGGACTGGATCTTTGTAGCTGGCAAATGCCAGGGCCAGGAAGCAGTATTAAGAACTTACCAGCTCCAGAAAGCTATTGTCTGAGGTGAACCAGGTACTGCAGCTTCATAGTTCTGGGAGCTCGAGGCAGAAGGACCATGACTTCAAAGCCTGCTTAGCTACAAGAGTGTGTTTAAGGCTGGCCTGGCAGACTTTATCTCAAACTAAAACATCAAAAGAGGATCAAATGTGTGTGTGTGTGTGAGAGAGAGAGAGAGAGAGAGAGAGAGAGAGAGAGAGAGAGA
>NW_026596034.1:31584877-31590109 GCF_907164565.1 Psammomys obesus | reverse complement strand
TCTCTCTCTCTCTCTCTCTCTCTCTCTCTCTCTCTCTCATTTTCATAATAAAGGATGTGTGTGTAAGAGTGTCCATGTTCTCTAGATTTATAACAGAGCAGTCCCTGGTATATAATGCAAAACTTAAAATACTTGTGAAATAACTGAATGGGCAGATGGATATATATGAGATATATATATAAGTGAGACCTTGCTTTCTGATATACAGCCAGAAATTACAAAATGTGTATAAGCAAGTGTCCACCTCTCATTAAACATTCATCATCCTAAGAAACTTAGAAGCCTGAAGAATTGCCTTCAGGCAGAAAGGACAGGGAAAGAAAGGTGAACATTTTGGCATATGTAGACAGCAATGTTGAAATAGAACTGCTTTGAAAAGCCAAAGTTTAGGCTCACAGATACATCTGCATTATAAGACCCAGCATTCTTGTCTATGGTCTAAACCACACCATGTTTTCTTAATGTAGCTTAAGCATGACTGCTTATGAGAAGTGATTCATAATGCATTAGCTGCTGTTAGGATTTGCACAGAGCACCAGAGGGGGATTGCTGGCATGCCCGGGGAGAAAGACAGAAAAGCAGTCTGCAGACAGTTACACCTGGATAGGCCTAGGTTCAGAGAGGGGAGGAGAGAAACAGGAAAGACATAAGGAAGAAAGAGGAGTGATAAAAGAAAAACAAAGAGAGAATGAGAGAAGGGAGGAAGAACAGAGGGGGAGGAAGAAAAAGAGGGAATAGGAGAGAATTATCGATTAGGGCTGGCGGGTAGGCGCGGAGGTGAGTGCAGCCATCACCTGAGACTTGGCAGCAGCCTCTGGAGTTTCCGTCGCTGCTTTTTGACAAGGGAGAGATATTCTTCAGAGGTTTGTTGAAAACTTCGATGGAAGTTGGAGGCACTGAAAACTTGCAGAGGAAGCTGGTGCTAAGCTCTCAGGAGATGGCTGTCACATGTGAGAGGGATTCACTTGGTCAGATCACAGATCAGAGCTGCCTGCAAGTCACTGGAACCACCTTTGTTCAGCAGATACTTTTTGTGGTCCCCTGTGGTCCCCTGTGGTCCCGAGGGGGGGGGGTCTACAGCTCCAACAGGCAAACTGTCATGGTGGGGATGAGAGCCTTCTGCTGATGGGCCTTTGAGCCAGAGTCCCCGTTTAGAGGGCTTAACCAATTTGTGAAAGAAGCAATGCTAATCTTTCAGCTGAGGTATACCCTCTCACAAGCACACACTCATGCATGTCAAAATTCAAGCATGCATGCTGCCGTCTGCACAACTCTACACTAGTATGTACACACTCACATGCACAGATGTTCCACGCTCACAAATACATACATTCTTACATCCCCCACATGCATATAAACATGTAGTCCCATAGATAAATTCCCAGCATAGGAACGCCCACAGATTCTCACGAAGGTAAAAATTCACACAGGAATATTTTCACCACACACACATACATTCACACATTCCTGCATTTTTTATTAAATACGTGTGCAATCCATGTACACTTACAATCAGTGTGCTTATCATATTCATTATAAATACATATATGCAGTCATCTACACAAACGTTCATGACTACACCCATTCATGAAGAGATGCTCTGACACTCAGCCACAGAAACACGTGAACAAACTCCAGCGGATGCCTCAGAGAATGCCAGTTCCGCACCTCAAAACTTCGTCTTCTGCCCCATACAGAATGCACAGGGCATTCTCAGGAAACAAACCTGCAGAAAAATCTGTTTCCTGTGGGCTCACGTGATCCCGCTATGTCAGATGCTTGCTTTGTACAGTCGGTCACTTCCTGCCTGGAAAAGAAAATAACAAACAAAAATCAAACAAACAACAAACAAAAAAATGTTGATGAACATGTCAGGCCAGCGCTTGGAAAAAACTGGCAAGAGCAGGGGGGAGGGTCCTGTTTCTGGTTAATAGCGTGGCCATTTGTGTGGCTGCTGTTCTTCCCCCGCCTGCGTGTTATTCAAATCCATACATTGTGTTTGCCTTTTGTGTCCAGCTTCAACAAGTCTCCCTTTGTCCCCGTCACAAAGGCCAATAAACTCTGCGTGGAAACTAAGGTTCAGGGTCTGCTGGACATTATGACTAATTGCCAGGCAGTTTATATCCTTGAGACCATGAACTGATATTGGGAGACAATGGCAGAGAGGGAGTCCATTGAGCACAGAGAGCCCCCTGGTAACCCCACGGGGGCTGAGATGAGCAACAAAGGGGCTATTGAGAGTGGTGGCCCCAGCAGAGAACTGTGAGAGAGGGAGCCATGACTGCATGGCTGGCCTCCAATGTGGCTTTTGCTTGCTGGACAGTGAAAACTGGCACGTAGAGCCCGTTCTGTTTATCTCCGGGGGGATTATTGAGGTATATGGTCCACAAGTATTCGAGATGATGCGCGGTGTGATGACCAGATAGCCACACATGTTGTGGAATGGAAGCACACAGAAGCACAGTGTCATCAGCCGTACTTCTCGCTTGTGTATGCGTTTGGGGGTGAGGATGGTGGCACTTCAAATCTTCTTTCTTCTCATATTCCAGGACGCAGGGCACACTCTTCCTGACCACAGACACCATGCTCCACATTGATACCTTGAAGATGTTCGTTGAGTAGAACATTGAGGGTCCATGGAGATACACAGAAGCTCCTGGGAGGCTTGCCCTAACCCTTGAGTATAAAACTTAGGCCTGTTTTGCAGTGGCTTTAGATACTGTGACACAAATGGTAATGATTATTATACCCGAGAGCAAACTGATTGGGGACCATCTCACTAAAGTCCATCACTTCCATCTGGGTCGTGTTTGCTTTACCTCAGTGACACCTGTCCACCTGGAGTGAGAATGGTTTTGGGCCTCCATAAATCCCCAGTGCTAAATTCTCAGGATAGATACCAGAAGGAACAACCAATGGTGATGGAGAAGTTCCTGTGTTTTCTCTCTCTCTCTCTCATTTGTGTTCTTTTCATTTAAAAATGACTTCCTTCCCATAAAACCATCATTGAAGGTCTGCCTTTGGTATGTGGTACATGTGGTATTCAATTGTGTGGAATCAGGAACGACCTGATTTCTAAATATAACCCAAATGCTGGATTATATTCATGGGAATTGTATTTCTCCATAAAGGTAGGACTCTGACAAAAGTCGATGATTATGCCTTCATTCCTGCATGTATCCTTTCTCTTCATTTTTCTTGTCCATAATTACTCATTGTCGTCTTCTCTATCCTTTGACTCACATTCTTGCTCAGTGTCTGAAGAATGGGATGATTGTATTGATGTACTTGAAAAGGGTCTTGATTTATGACTTTCCTTTATTCTGGGACTTTAGAAAATTCCTGAAACTATTAATAAACTGGGACATGATATGTAGGGCAATCTGAAGCCATGTGCTTAGGGCATGGTCACCCATATTTGGCTACAGAATAAACTGTCTTATGCCTTTTGAGGTAAGGACTGTACTTTGTGTTGACAGCCTTTTCTTGCATTTGATTATCCAAGAGCTAGGATTTAGTACATAATAAACTCCCCTTTTCACTTCGCTCCATTAGAATTTGAGTGGCTGTAATTTTCATGTGACACATCCTTATGCATGCCAGGGTAAATGGAAGGCTTTGCAAAAACACAAATATAAGTGCCCCAAACTAAAAGGTGGCCACTCGGGGACCCAGAGCCTTTGATGGGTGATTTAAGGAATCATCAAGCCGCTAATCCAATTTTCAAAAATTAATTATACAGAATAATCTGTCTAATAGGCATGGTATATGGGTCTCCCTTGTTGTTATTTAAAAATTTCATCACGTATATCTCTTCTGGATTACTGCAATTTGTTACTGGTCTCCAGGGTCCCTGAGTCTTGTCCACTTGTCAACTCTGTGGCTGATTCCACACTTTAGCCAAATGAATCTTCTAAGATGAAAAGCCGATCATCTATCTTCCTTTCTCTTTCATCCGACCCTATGTGGGTATGGCCCTCCTCATCTTCCCTTGCTTTGCTTCTTCTCCAGCCCTGTCATGGGCATGACATAGTGACATCCTTTCTGTTAGGCTTTCCACTGACACCTGGACTATTTTAATCTTTTAGAACATATCAGATCCTCAAACTCTGACCCAAGCATGAAGAACCTTTCATTTGGAGACCTCAGCCTACCTGGAGCCTCCCCTCGCCTGTGGGATTCTCATTTGACTAGAAACACTTCCCTTAGATGCCTCAAATGCTACATCTTTTCCAGCTGATGTGACAAAAGGACCAACTTGAGTCCTTTTTCACCTGGGAACATAGCGAGGCTTGGACGCCCCAGTTCGGTCTAGCAGACTGACAGAAGGATAAGCAGTAGAAATGCAGAAGCAATGAAAGGTCAAGCCTGTCATCATCTTCAGTTCTGGAAGGGGACTCAGTCCAACAACAAGGAAAAACACAAAATAAACTCAGGCAATAATATATGTTATAAGGAAACACAGAATAATGGGTTATAAATCAACAAGGTGGCAGCGAAGCTGGGGAAGCCCTAGGATTAAATGGCCAGGAAATCATTTCTGGAAAGGTGACAAGTGTTCTGAGAGTTGAATGATGGAAGAGGAACATCCTTGTGTACCTGCAGGGCAAAGTGTTCTCAGCTATGGCTATTAATACTAATATGCGGGGGAGTTCAGAATACGGAGTCTTAGTTCAGTTTCATAGAAGCACTGATTTAGGAACTGGAGAGATGGCTCAGTAGTTAAGAACACTTGCTGCCCTTGCAGAGGACTTGAGTTTGGTTCTTGGCACCCTTCCATAGCAGCCCACAATCACTTATAATGCCAGAATCTGGGGATCCAACACCCTCTTTTGGACTCTGAGGTAACCATAACGCACACACATAAAAACTCACAGAAAGAAACAAATAAACTCACAATTAAAAATAAAATAAACCATTTTTTTTCTGGTGCTGGCCAGAACCTCAGCATGCTTTTTCTGATGCTCTGGGCTTCCTTGCTGTGTTTCTGAAGCACTCCTTCTTAACCTTTTGGCAAAAGAGCTATTTGTCTTTCATGTTGCTGGCCTCCATGCCAGCTTTACTCAAATGGCATGGCCCTTTCTCATTCTTTTCTCTGTTCTCCTCCTCCATGCAGCCACTAAGATTTAAGGCTTCTCTTTCCTGAAGTTTTCTTTTAAATACTACCAAAGCTTTCCTCAAGATTAATAATAATAATAATAATAATAATAATAATAATAATAATAATAATAA
>NW_026596034.1:31551739-31584867 GCF_907164565.1 Psammomys obesus | reverse complement strand
AATAATAATAATAATAATAATAATAATAATAATAATAATAATAATAAATCTGATCAAATCAAATCTGGGAAAGAATGAATCCTGATTTCAATGTTTAAATTAATACCAGGCCTTTTACATTCAATTCTTCATTTGGCTCCAGTTCTTTATTTGGTTAAAATTTATGATGAGCTGGTCCAAGGGATAGTTTTTAGTAACAGAAACAAATCTACAAGTCAGGGACCATCCAGCCAGTCACAGTCAGTCAGTCAGTCAGTCAAGTAAATGAATCAGAGTCTTTCTCCGACTTCTGTGGGAAGCCACAGGACTAGTGCCTCAGGTTATAGGATCTGGGTCACACTTCGAAATGCCTAATAAACAACCATAGGAACAAGTCAAGGGCACTGTTAGAGTGATTGATTTGAGCCCAAGCAAAAGACCATGTTGGAGATGTAAACACAGGTGTCTATCTGAAAGTGCTGCTAGAAGAAGCAAGTCACCCACTATGACAAATGAAGATTGACCTTTGACTAAAGGTAAGTGCCATCAGGTTTGGCAAGATGCAGGATGTAGGTGTTTGGTGACCTTAGGAAAGGCTGTTTAGCTAACATATAGGGAAAATGGTTACTGAGGAAGATGACTTGGGGGGGGAGAACTTCAGCATTAAAAGTGACAACTGTAAAGCATGAGGGGTGGGTCATCAGGTGTTAAGGTGGGTCACGGATGCATGAATGAGTCTAAGCCTGGTGGATGGAGGAATGAGCCATTATTCACACCCTATTCATTATTCACACCCTAGTTTCCAGGACAAAGCCAGCTACTTGATGGTGTGTCCAAGCAAGTAATCTTTTAGCCTCTGGGATTCTCATAGTGACCTGATTGTCACTGGCTTATCAGAGGATGGCTCAGATCTCAGTGTCCTCACGGGAAAGAAGCCATAAATTTTTCCTTTTAGTACTGGGGACGTTTCCAGGTGTTTCCTGGATGTTCCAGGTGGACTTAGAAAACAGCTTCCCAGGGAGGCTGGGTGCTTTCCTCATCCAGCAGGCAAGGTCCTGTGAGATCTCGCTGCATGATTCAGATATGATGCTTCCACTTCAAATCTATCATTGTGTATTGTGGTTCCTCTAGACAGCTTTCAGGGAAAAAACAAGATTGGGTTTCCCAACATGCCTGCTTTCATATTTTCATATTTTCTTTCTCTGTCTTTCTGACGTGTCTGTGTGTGTGTGTGTGTGTGTGTGTGTGTGAGAGAGAGAGAGAGAGAGAGAGAGAGAGGGAGAGAGAGAGAGAGGGAGAGAGAGAAGTAGGATATTCCATATGACTGTCTACATTATTTTTTGAGACAAGGTCTCTCATTAGTCTACAATGTGGCCAGTTCGGCTGGTATATCTGCCTTTTCACTCAGGATTACAATTGCTTGCCATCATGTCTGTTTCTATTTTTTATTTCTTTTTTTTCTTTTTATGAGGTTTCTAAGCCTCAAACTGGGGTCCTCATGCCCGAGTCATCTCCCCAGCTGCTGTATTTTCTTTTCATTATCTTCCTCATTCATTCCATCCTTGTGACCCTCTTTTTCTTTTTCTCTAAAAAGAAAAATAAATTCAAGATATTAAAGCATAAAGCACCACAACCAAAAACCCATTTTGTATTTCTTGAAAAAGCCCAAAGCCAACACCACCAAATCAGGTGCCATATTCTATGATCTACGATTTCAGTGTGGTTCTGAGTTTCTCACATCTTTGTGCCTAAATACTGATGAGATTGAAAGCAACCTTATCAATAAACCCCCCTAGAGAAGTTTCACAGGCCCAAAATAATGAATAATTAAGGGTGTTCAAAAGGTGATGTTTTTGCTGCAATTTGGAATTTAGTGTCTGACTTTGGGGAGCCTCCAAATTCATCAAATAAGTGATGTCTTCAATATAGTTCCCTTGCTAATCTGCACAAAGGCACCTGAAGGCTGGCAGAGTTGGTATACCTTCCTTGCCAGTTTATTGATCTTGATAGAAAAGAACCTTATGACATTTTAACAAAATTTGACCACATGAGAATAAAAGCCAGAGTCGGCCTCACCCATTATAGATAATTATCATGCAGAGATTGTTGCCTGAGTTCTTTGGACTTCTCATCACCTAAGCTATGTTGTCAAAAGTATTTTCTGAGAAATCTGATGAGAATTTTTAAAATGTATATCTTGAAATAAAAGAGGGGAGGGGCAAGAGCTCTGAAATACTGTCCTCTGGGCATGTCATGGCTGTTGCATCCATGCTCCTACAGTAGCTGTGGTGATCTGCTCAGCATTAGGCCCTTTAGAAATTCCAGCAAGACAAGAGAAGTGGCTTACAAGGCCCTGTCCTTCATACAACAGCTATTAGTCGGTGTCCGCTGAAAAGGAGAAGGTGACTCTTCTTTGGGGTTGTGATCATCGGTGGGCTGCTCACAGTCAGGTCAATGACCCCACACCCATGTGCACATGGGTAGGACTCATTGTATTAGTAGCTGAAAAATAAAAAAAAAAGAAGAGAAGAAGAATTTGAAGTAGGGAGGGAGATGTGACGGGAGTGCTGAGGGAGTGGAAGTGAAAGGGGACTCAAGTGTGAATGCAATCAAGATGCATTCTATGTATGAAGTCTTCAAAAAATAAGTAACAAATATTGTAAAATCGAAAGTAACAACATGCTATTTCCCTTTTCTAGATAGGAGGAGATAATAGTATGTCCTGATATATGACACAGACATATGATTATATGCTTTGGTAGGAGACAGACTGATGTAATATCTGATGTAGTATGGCATACCATTAAAGAAGACATCCCATTTTTGAAGCTATTATTCTTGAAGTGATTAGAAATAAAATTGACTTTATCTAAAAGTACTTCCCTTTCCCCATTTTCCACCACCATTTTCCAAAAAATAAGCTATTTTTTCAAATATGTACATTTATTAATTTTTATGTATAGGAACATTTGTCTATGTATGTGTACCTTGTGCATGCAGTACCAGTGGAGGCCAGAAAGAGGCAACAGATCCCTCAAAGATGGTTGTGAGGCACCATGTGGGTGCTGGGAACCAAACTCCAGTTCTCTGCAAGAGCAGCAAGTGCTCTTAACCACTGAGCCATGTCTCCATCCCTGATCCTTCTCCTCCCACAGGCTATTTCTCTTGGGTGTTACATTACCTGGTTTTAACTGAATGAACACTAGCACACACCTTTCTTCAGGATCAAGTGCTTTAGAAAGAATTGGAGATACAATCAGACTAAGACCTGATGGCTTTTTGTCATTGGATCAATGTCACTTGGGACAATGTCCTTGAGTCATTTTGGACAAGTAACATTGCATCCTCAGTATACAAATCTTTGTACCCTTTGGCTTAGCAAGTTAAGTCTTACAACAGTGTTCCGAGGACTGCTGTGGGTCCCAAGGAGACAGATGTGAGCAGGAAATGTTCCCACTTCTTGGAACTCTCAAATTAGATTCCAAATAATTGAGAGGGAATGTTAAAAAAAAACCCTATAAATAGACTGTTGACTTCTGCTTTTCATTTTTTAACTTCACAACATGAGGTCGACTACTCTTGGATCACATCGACAAACTCTAGTGTATTTTTCACTTTGGTCTAGAGTTTTTCTCCCTGACACAGCCGCATAATGCTTCTTAATCAGCTTGACTCTAGAATCAATGGTGTGAAACCACAGGTCCAGATGAATGTCAGACATTTTATGAAGAAGATCAGAGCTGATTGCTTGCTATTTGATGGGTTTCTCTCTCCCATACTGTACAAACATATATATCCACAAAAGTCACAGGACTGACTTTCATATGATAGATAGATCTCATATAATGCCCAGAGCTTCTGGGGGATTCTCTCTCTCAGAAGGGGTGGGGGCAATGTCTGCCAAAATCCCTTATGCTTTAGAGTTCTTCACTTCTGTGCCCTGGATCTGGGTAAACTCTTACGGAATCCTGGTAGCAACTTTTACTCCTTTTGTTTGTTTGTTTCTGTCTTTTGAGACAGGGTCTCACTACATAGCTGTCTTGGAACTCACCAAGCAGACTAGGCTGCTGGCTTCAAACTCACAGAGGTCTGCCTGCCTCTACACCATGAGTGTTGCAATTAAAGGCGTGTGTCCTTATGTGCAGCACCCAGCTTATATTCTTTTTTGTTTGTTTGTTTCGAGACAAGATTTCCTGTGTAGCCTTGGCTGTCTTAGACTTGCTTTGTCCAAGACCTGGCACTCTGTGAGTGCAAGGCCAGTCTCTGCCTCCCTGAATGGTGGTACTAAAGACATGTGCCACCATAACTAGCCTCCAGCTCATATTCATAAGTTGAACATTTCCAAGCCTTTATCTAGGTCCACCTATGATCTGCTATGTACATGTGACTATTAGAATACATGACCTCAGCAACTCCATGTGGACATTCTGCTGCTAAGAACAGTCCTAGATCCCAGTCCACCGGAGATCTGCTTTCTGGCCCAGGGGAACATACACCAGGGTACCTGAATTGTGTGTTGTGGGGTGAGGATGGTATCTACTTACTCATACATTTGCCAGGTGATTATGTCACAGAGATCCCTCAGCCATGGGCTTTTAAAATGCCCCAGCATTTGGCTGAACCTCACTCTGACTACTCCTGATTGTTAAACTCAGGCATCAGTAATCTTTGACAGTCTCCAAGATTCTGCTGTACAGGGAAACAGTGCCCGAACTGTCCTATGTAACTTAGGGAATAGTTTAACCTCCCTGTGTTTCAGTTTACTTATCTCTGAATTGAGCATAACCGTGATGCCTGTCTCTGTGTTATACGATTGTGAGTTAACTCTAGAAAGTATTGCATTCAGCACCCAGCGAACACTTGAGAAGTGGCGCTACCATCGTTTCAGTCAGTGTGACTACCTTAGCAAAACACCAGGGAGTAATTCAATAATGCTTATTTGTTTTCTCATTACATTTGAAGCTTGGTGTCTGAAATTAAGGTGCCATCATAGCTTGATTATCATAAAAATTTTCTCATGTATTTGCAGATGTCTGCCTTCTTAGTGGGTAGTCACATATTTGGGTAGAAGAGTATTATTCTCTTTTACATGGTCATAGTTGTATTAGATTAGGACTTAAACATTATGACTTCATTTAATATCTTTAAAACTCTCCTCAAGGCTCCTACCCTAAGACAGTTATATTGTTGGTCAGGGCTTCAACACATGAAGGAAGCAATTCAGTCCATATCAATTATCGTCATCATTATTATCTATTTCCAAAATCTTACTGTTTGGAGATTAACTGACTTTGTCTTCCCTGGATGCTCCTGGTTACAGCATTTAAGTCTCTGCAACCCAGGGGACTCCTGTAGCAGTCACGACAAAACCCACACATCTAAGTTCAAATATGTCTGAGCTAGCCTGAAGTATTCCCCCATATCTACTTTTTACATTTAACCAGTTATCAAACACCAGCTGTTCTAAGTTTGAACAAAAATTTCTCAGGTTAGCCTTTGTGGATGTATACTATGACATCCACTGGCTATCCCATAATTACCTAGTTATGTTTATATTCTGTTTTATTCTGTTGCTGTGACTAATGCTGTGACCAAACACAGCTTAATGGGGAAAAGGGTTCATTTTATCTTTCACTTTTAGGGCAGCATGAGTTGTTGAGGGAAAGGACTTACAGTAGAACTTGAAGAGAAGCTATGGAGGAATATTGCTTGGAGCTCATTTACTGGCTCACTCTGGTTCATCCTCAGCTAACTTTATTTTACAGCCTGTAAACACATTCCTAAGGATGGCAACACCCACCGTAGGCTAGGTATTCCTACACCCATTAATAGTCAGGACAGTCCCTTACAGACAAACCCACAGACTTATCTGATAAGTACTTTTTTTTTGGTCGGGTAACTGTAGACTTTTAAGTAAAGAATTAATATTGACTAGGACACCTGCCATTGACACCATTTTAGAACCCTTTAAAGCAGTTACCCCTTGAGGGTGAATCACACTCACTGATTACTGCTTCTCTGACTCTCCTGATTTCTAGTGGGACATGTCAGGGGAAGGCCTGACTTCTAACAGCTCGTGATCATGTATTAGGGCTCTGTAACTTGGGGTTCAGAACCTAGTGCCAGGGATATATATCAGGTCCCCTGGGGGAGATGGAGCCTGCTGGAGATTCCAGAAGCATGTGGGTCACGCAGCAATGACACATTCCTGACCAGGTCCCTTTGTGGACGACAGAGTTCTACATCAGCAGGAAAGCCCTGGCACCGGACAAGGGCATTGTCCAGTGACCTGCTCAGCTGTGAGCTCTTTGTATCCCATCCTAACTCCCATCCACAACAATCACCCATAATGCAAAATGCAGAGTCAGTTGCTTTAGACAGATGATTCGGGTTGGGATGCCCCTGGCTTGTGATTTGAGCTGTACTGTTGTGGTGTCGTCACCCATCATGCTTAAGTTCTCTGCATGTCCCGGATCCTCCGTGAACCTAAGCAGAGAAATGTCCCCAAACACTGGGCAATTGTCCCTATTCAGTCTTCACCTGGTCTAAATATGACTGTCACTATATCCACAGAGTCTGCGTCCATCCTGGGTTGTCACACCCATTTGTGCCTTGATTCTTAGTTTCATAGGAGAAGTATTTATTATTTATATTATGGTCCTGGCACTCAGGACACATGAGGAAATGAGGAAATCTGGTTCCTGTCACAAATCTCATGAAGTATGAAATCTAAAGAAGTTCCTTCATGTCTTCAACTTAAGCAGAAACTTACATTATTTTAATAATTCACATAATTCTCTTTCTCTCTTTGTTTGAACATAAAGGCAATCTATACTCTAAGGAACAGCTGGGATGAGAAGTTGCTTGGTACCATCTGGGAAGTTCACCACCACCCCCTCAGATTAGCCTGTGGTCCTCTTTTATATGCTTGCATAACTCCTTGTTCTTAGCAGGCTAATTGATTTAATGTGCCAACTTGATTGGGCCTTGGCACCTAAGGGTTTGGGCAAATACCATCCTAAATTTCACTGGAAGGTATTTTTTAGGTGAGACTGAATTGAAATTGGTAGACTTTGGGCAAAGTCTTCCCTAAGGTGATGGACCTCATGGAATCAGTTGAAGAACTTAAGATTCACATTTCCCAGGAAGAAAGAATTCATCCTTTAGGCTGGACAATGATTTGACCTATGCTATTAATTCTCCCCTGTATTTCCAGCCTGCTAACCTGCTCCATAGCTTTTAGACTGGCCAGCCCACACTATTATGTGGGATGATTCTTTAAAAAAACAAACCTATTTCTCTGTCTCCCCTGTATCTTATATATCTCTCAAGTGCCAGGTGTTTCCTGGCTATCAAGGTGACACACACCCATCATCTTTTCACATATCCTCTGTATGGGAGGAATGCTGCTTCCAGTTTCCATGCTTTCACATTGAGTGAGTACCTAATTCAACCTTTTCCCCTTCTTCACCATATCTCTTAAACACCTTGATTAGTACGAGGCTCTACCCTAACTGAAGCAGTTAGTATTCGTGGCAGTTGTTTTCCCCACAAGCCTCTATTCTCTGAGAACCTGGTGCCATTGTTGGTCTTGCTTTATGGCAATTCCCTCTGACACTAACAATGCACTGTAGGAACATGAGTAGATTTCATGTGGACATAGGAGTGTAATAGCATCTACTAAAGATTTGAAATGCTATGGATTGACATCTCCATTCTACCCCATAGACTGCTGTATACATCACTTTATATAACTAGCCATGTATATAGATATAGATATTGAATCTCCTACAATTTTGGAAGAACTGAAGTGAATGAGTCTAGATTCCAGACACGATTAGTTTTCCCTATGCAAAAACTGTCCTAGTCTCTGAAAACTTGGGCCATCCTCTCTCCTATGAGATGTCAACCCATGCATACCATTCCTTTCTTCATGAAAAGCCAGTCTTGGTGACTAGTGTCACTTTAAAAAATGGACTTAAAGTTTGCATTTTAAGAGAGAAATAAAGTTACAGTTGTAATTAAATTGGAGGATTTTGGCCAGAATTAGCTGACCAATGTGGCAGCCCCCAGGTTGTCCTGATGAGTCAACACACTGCTAGGTGACTCACACTGCTCATGATGGACACGAGATTCTTACTTTTCAAGTGAAATGGGATCATAATGGGTTACAGGCCAGAGAAAAAGACTCCAAAACCAAGAAATATTTATCCTCCACTGTATTTTAATGTTGATGTGTTAAAGATGTGACTTTTATGTTCAGTGCAGGAATTGAGGCAGGGGGATGAAACTCTGGATTTAGAAATGACACAAAGAGTAGAATAAGATTATTAATGTCCTCTTTGGTGTGATAAAATCACTTGGTGACCACGAACCCATTTCAACTGATAACTTATCAGAGTCAATATTTATTAGAGGTTTATCTAGACCATCCCTGGCTCTGGAAACATGATTTACGGCCGTGTTGCCTTCAGAGGTAAAACACTTACAAGTACCATATGGTTACATAGGAAGTTGACAATGATAACGCCTTGTACTCAGGCCAGTATTGCAAACTGTTCCGGGGAGGAAGGTAATTTCTGGGGCAGTGATGGTGCCACATGATCTAAGTAGATGACAGAAACACTGGGAAGGTGAGCCCACAGTAGAACAAATGAGAACAGTTACCACATAATCTAGCCAAACACCTCTTTGTGGCTTGAGATCTCTGAGGCAGGCATCTTCTAAGGGAGGCTCTACCTAGAGCCTTTCACAAAACTCTGTGGGTACTTTCTTGAGATATACAGATCAGGGCACTTCCAATGGCTGATAAGAACACCACACAGAGAGGGCTAAAGGGAATGAAAGACAGTCAGTGAATATTGGGTATGTGACATGTGAGTCTCAAACACAGTAAGGTCAAGTTGAGACGTGTAATAGGACACAAGTTGGACTTTCTGGTATCGTATGAAACTAGCTCAAGATAGGTGAAATCGACGCTATTATCAACACTAAAGTTGCACCCACTTTCTTAAGAACTGCAATTCGCTCGTCATTTTAGGGCTGGGTTACTTATCTAAACCAGCATAATGGCAATCAAATATTCATCTCATTTTGAAGATAACCAGACTAGCTCTCAGAGAGGACGAGACATGTTACCAAGACTAAACATCTTCTACATGATGAAGCAGAGATTCAACCAGTTAGGTTTGATGCTGAAGTTCAAGAATACCATTGAGCCACGGAATATTATAGAAACTATATGGTATTCTTTTTCAAGAACCATCAATAGAAATTCTTAAGTGTCATTTCTGTCAGAAAATTAATAGCTCTCTGCTTTCTTATTTCAGGAATTGGATAGTCATCACTTCTCAATAGCCCAGTTCACTGTGAACTGGGGTGGTGGTGGTAACAATTTAAAGTACATACAACATACATACAATATGACAATTTAAATAATCTATCACCTATATGTCTGTCCTCTATGTATCTATATATACATATATAAATTTCATCTATCACATATCTATCTATTCCTCTCATCTGTCTCTCACCTATTATGTATCATCTTTATATCTACATCCATCCATCATCTATCCATCATCTATCTATCTATCTATCTATCTATCTATCTATCTATCTATCTATCATATCTATCTATCATCATCACCTCTTTGTGATGATTAAGATAGCTATTTGTAAATGAATTGTATGTATCTTCTGCACCCACCAGAAATTTCTATGGAGCATTTTCTTTCTTTCTTTCTTTCTTTCTTTCTTTCTTTCTTTCTTTCTTTCTTTCTTTCTTTCTTTCTCCCTTTCTTTCTCTATCACTTTCCTTTTTTATAAAATGTCTATGTTTATACCTTTATGAGTCTAGATAAATCACTCTGTGAAGATATTCCTGAAAGGGTTTTGACGTGAATTCCTCATCAAGGGCTTCTTTATAATGGCAGGTTGGCAAACTATGGCCGTCAGTCAATGTTTTTTCACCTCTTTTTTTTTCAAATCTGTTTTTGTAAATAAATTTTATTGGCATACAGCCATATCTAACTATTTATGTATTATCTATGGTTTCTTTGCAGCTACAATGGGCAGAGTTGAGTAGTCCTGACAGACACTGTCTAGCCCACAAAACCAAAAGTACTTACTCCTTGGACCTTTAGAGAATATGTTTGTTGCCACTTTTCCTAGAATAGAAGTGCTCATAAGTAATCCTGGGGAAGTGATGCTGAAAATGTCACCAACAAAAAACACTGATAAAATCTGTAAAGTAGATGAGGTTCTAAGACAAGAAGGAACACATCTTTTCCATGGAATGGGAGTATTCTGATAAAACTTTATTTACAAAGCAAAGGGATGTTGACATTGAAACAAGTGAAGAGGACAAAGACAATGTAGAACAAGTGTCTAGGACATATCACACTGTATCTGCAGACGGCAGAAGATGTGTGCACTTCACATTATCTACTGAAATAAACTAAGGCCTTAAAGGAAGAGACACATTAAGATCACGTTTATGTTTTCAGAGGCCTGGACTATTCTGGGTGCTGTTGGATTGGGCTGGGGATTTGTGCTGTCCTGATAATCCATCTTCAGTAATAATCACAGAGGGAACATTTGATTTTTCTCGATTACATTTGTAGTTCTTCTGATCAAATAATGTTTGCTGGTCTTTGTTTAAAACGTGCCCACTTGCAGCTTTTGAGTATTTTATGTCATCCTAAATTATGTTATGATCTGTTTTGTGAAGCATGGGAGCGACACAAATACCCACAGGAGATATGAGAAGAAATACTTCACATCTGAATATGTGTGTGGTGTTAATGTGTGCATACATATGTTATTGCACATGTGTGGGTGAATGAATATGTGCAGGTACATGTACACACATGTCACAGTCATGTGGGTGCCTGAGAGTGATGCTGGGATGACTTCCTTGATCATTTTCCAACTTATATGTGGAAACAATATCTCTTTGAACCTAGAGCTTTCTTAGTCTTATTGCTTATGACAGACAATCTCTGTGCATGCTGGGAGTTTGGGTAGGCTGCCACACCCACTCAGTCGTTACAGGTGTTCTGGGATCCAAACTCCAGTTCTTACCCTTATGTGAAAAGTGCTTTATCCCCTGAGCTATCTCTATAACCTGAGAAGAATAGAATTTTTTAAAATCATCTCTAATAAGAATATTGTAATAATGCCATTTGCTTGATTGATATAAATTATGAAATTAAGTCACTTACAAATCCTCCCAGGATTGTGAGCTCTTTGTATTAGAATCTGGGGACATTTATGAACAAAGAAATGTTGGGTCTGTAAATGACTCTTATTTTCTGTTTTCTTCCTTTGTCTGGGAGATGCAACTCCACATATTTTAAATGACCTGTGAAGCAGGGTGCGTTAAAGTCTTGCAGAGAAGAAATGTAAGTGTGTGGCATCCTATGGCCTGTGAGTGGTGTATTTAGTATGTGAGTCCTATGGCCTCCATAGAGAAGAACCTCTCCTCTAGTGTTTTGCTTCTCATATAATAAAGCTTGAGGAAAGCTTTGCATTCACCACAAAGAATATTCCACACAGGAGGAAGAGAGCTTAAAAAGAAGGGTGTGGATGAAGCTATTTCATGGATGCTGTTGACTTGGCTTGGTTCTGGGGTCCATGTTCTGTGCTTTGAAATGGGTGGAAGCTGCTTAGTGCCCCTCTTGGCAGCCATGGTGAGAAAGGAAAAGAAGGTTGAGGAAGGCCACGGGAGAAGGTACTCACTCTGTGTGAGAACATGGTAACTGGAAACAGCCTTCCTCCTGGCCAAAGGAAGCACCAAAAGTTGACGGGTGAGTGTCACAATTATAACCAGGAAACATCTGTTGGGACCAGGAAACGGATGGAATTTGGCCATAGGTGCATCTGTGGACAGTAGAGTGAGATCCAAGGATATGAAGACATTTCAACTTTGTAATGAGAAGATATAACTGAAAAAAAAAAAAAGAATAGCAAAATGTTGAATACCTTGTGTTCCTTTTCAATGAATAGTAATGCCTGAGTTTTTGTTTTAATTATTCTTTGATTAGTATTTGCGTCAGCTATATTATAAATGCCAAGATAGAAAACTCCAGAGGCTAAATTTCTTAGAAAAGGCCAAAGAGGGGGAGGAGAGCAGTGAGTTTAACCAGAGTCTTCTGGAAGAACTATCTCAAACTTCATTTTTTCTGTAACACTATTATAAAGGTTCACTTGGGAAATGGGAGGTTAGCTGCCTAATTAACACACGGCTGTGTAGTTACACTGGAAGGCACCTTTCCAGGAATAGACAGTATCTTCCTTATGGTTTTTGAAAGATTTCTGAGTCAGATAAGAGACCTTTAAGAGAATTCAAAGACAGAGAAGCAAAATTGTGTTGAGCAATGGGAGACTGAGATGCTTTCAAAGTGTAAGCAGGAGGGAGGCCTCTGAAGGCAGCATCAGAGGTAATTTCATAACCCCAGGAACTAGAAACTCCCATCTAGAGAGGTTGTTCCTTCCACTAAACTGATTCACCCTGATTCCCTTTCTCTTAACTCTGCCCCACGAAATACAACTGCATTCTTTTTCACAAATAGATTTAGAAGTAATATAGGGGTGCATAAGAAAGAAACAAATGAAGAGAGAATACAAGAAGATAGTAAATTTTTCATTGTACATATTGCTAGAGTGCTTGCCTTGTGTGCATAAAGCTCAGTGTTCAATCCTCAGCACCACACATGAAAACCATTGATGAATTAGTTAATGAATTAGTTAATGAAATGTATAGAAATATGAATGTTCGGATCTGGAGAGATGGTGAAAGCACTGAGTTTTTCTGTAGTAGAATTCATCTACAATTCCAGAGCCATGGAAGTAGACATAGGATGCTTCCTGAGGCTCACTCATAACTCCCTGAATGAATTCTATCTTCAGTGAGGTATCCTGTTTCAGAAAAGAAAAGTTAAGGTGGAGGCTGATTTAGGATGACACTGGACACTGGTGCATGGCCTCCACATGCAGTGCATGCAATTTTTTTTTTACATACACCTTACACACTGCATACACACACACCTAAATAAAATATGAGATAAATCATAAACATCTACATTAACGCTATATGAATTATTGTTCTATCCTATTGCTAAGAAAATTTGGCAAGAAAATCAAGTCTAGGGTAGTCCCCTGATGATAAGAGAGTTTCCTCAAAAGATTCCAAGCCAACATCGAGGGAATGCATAGATGTGGAGCGTCCAACCACAGCAGGGTGGTGGTGGCTGAACTGTGGAAACCGACAGCCCTAGTAGCACTCTGCACGTGGTCCAATGTGTCCTTTCATAGGAACACCTATGGGGCAAATTCAGCCACATGAAGGACAATGGCCTTGATCTGTGGCTACCTTCTTTTCATTTTGGTTTCTCACTGACAAAATGGAGATACATATCTGTCTTGTAAGACTATTGTGAGAGACAAATCATGGGACGTTCCAACAGCACATCCACCGATTTCTTTCACCTACTTTGTTGGTGTCTTGCAATTAGGGAGGGTTTGGTAGGCTAAATAAAGGGTTTTCTGATGCAGAATTAGTGTGAGAAAAGCCAAATGTGAGGCATTGAGTAAAGTCTGTGTGTTCAAATATATGTGCCCCTCTATATGGTTCCTGAAGGCTGAATCCTGAGGATATGTGGTCCAGGGGACTGGGGAGGGTGCTTGGGATATGGCTGCCATAGAGGGTCATAATTCTATCAGGATTTGAGGAACACAATTGAACCTGGGGGCATGGGGCCAACTGGGCCTCCCTCAGAACAATGAGGGGCAACTTGTCTGTCTCCAGGCCTGCCCACCCCTGCTGCCTCTCCACAGGGAGCCCCAGGGTTTTTCCTTTTGAACTGTTTTGTTCTAGCTGCTTAGTTGTTGGCTTTGGACACCAGGAAACCAGTTAATGGAGTGCCCTGTGAGGGCTTTGCTGATCTCTATGGGGCATTAAAATCTTACCAGACCAAGCAGTAAACTACCCTACTTTTGAGGCAGCCTTATGAATTGGTTAGCCACCCGTGCTTTGGAATTAATATAAGCAGTCACTATAGCCATTTCTCCATGGCTAACTAGAAAGACAAGCAAATCAAGTTCTGATCAGTGTCAGCAACAGGCCTTGTTTCTGAAACAAAGTCCAGTGTCCTCTCTCTCTCCAATCTCGGGGCAAGCTTTGTAGTTTCCTACTGAATTTGAATATAACCTTCTGCATCCCCTTCTGCTGAGGGGGCTTGAAAAAAAATTCTTTAATCTCTCTAAGTAAGTTTTTTTTCCCCAAGGGGAACTGTTATTACCTGTTCAGAGACTACAGAAGATAAAGTGTAGCAAACACTGCAAGGTTTCTGAGATTTCCTATAGAGGAGTCGCTACTATGCTCTCTTAGGGAGGAACCATCTTTCCTCAGAACACACATGGCGCGGTCACTTCCTTCCTTCAGGCTTTGTTCAACACCTGCTTTTCTGGCTGACTTTTCTGTGACATAAAATAGTGAATTGTATGTCTGTCCTAGTACTGACCCTCTCTTTCCTTTGCCTTATTTCTTTATATATTTAATTTTAGAAAACCTCTATATTAAAACATTTGTTTATCTATCTATCTATCTATCTATCTATCTATCTATCTATCTATCTATCTGTCATCTATCAGATATCATCTGTCAACTTTCATCTATCTCTTTTCATTTTTCTGTCTACTCATTAATCTGTTATTATTCCATCCAGCCGGTTTTGTCTGTCATGTTTGTGTTTTCTCTCTAGATTTTATACTTAAGAGATGGGCAGTTTTCATTTTCTGTATCACTACTGCTTAGAATGGGGCCTTACACTTAGAGCCAATCAGTAAATGTTGAATGACATAATACATGCTGTTGTTATTGTTTTTTAAGCTTGGATTTGTAAAGATTAATTAGTCGGTTGTTTTCACACTAACTAAAAAAGTGCCTGTGACAACTTTTGTCTATTAACAACCACATGTTGGGTGTAGTTGCATGTATTTTCTGATCTGGATTAGTGAGCTAATGAGCCCACCTCTAGGACTATGCAGTAAGACACCCATCCTACCTCATGGGAACTGCCTTTGGCTGAAGAGTCTATTATTATGCCTTTTCCCCAGGATCAGCTCACGTTTAATGCCTGGTCAGTGCACTGTGTAGAAGCATGATTGTTCTAATTGGAGACAATGTTGGTGGACCACTCCAGGTCCTTGGGCGGTTGCAGCATCCTCCGCTGCCTGTCAGGCACCAACTTTTCCCTCTGCCTAGTTCTTTCCCTCCTACACACATGTGATGCTGAAAAATTTCCAAGTAAAGTTCCTGCTTGTAAATCATTGTGTCCACTCCACGTCTTCCCACTTCATTTCACCTTTCATTTGTGAAAACATACTCTTTGTGTTGCAAATGTCCACTATTCCACAACGTGCAGTGCCCTGTGAGGACTTTGAGGAGTATTTCACTTCTTTCCGATGGGAAGAATACACTGTTTCATTACCTGCATTACTAAAAACGTCTTTATCTTGGTCACCCAAGAACAAATGCTGAATGTCTGCTGTATGCCAGGAATGATGCTAGGCTCTCTGAACTGAGAAGTTAAACCTGTTGCTAAATTCTTGGTTACAGCCAGCAATGGGCTGTGGCCATCAGGGTGACACTCCAATCCTATCCCTGAGTGGGCAAGAGCCACTTTTAGCTATGACGCTAGTTCAAAAAAGTATTCTTCCATACAAATCAACTGTCTATTCAGACAGCTTCCTGTAAGCCTTTCTTCAGGTCAACCTGGGTGATTGATTCTGAGTACACCTGCATTTCATTTGACTTAAAAGCAAGTTCGGTCAAATGCTGTGAATATTTTTCTTTTATTTGTTTAATGTGTCTTACAGATCTGTCTGTTTCACTCATACAGGTCACCCTTATTATCTTGTAGGTCAAAATAGTAAGGCCATGGGATTTTCATTCATCTGTCATTTCATTTAATCTTCCAACAAATAGCTTCCAAGTCTATCCAAAGTTAGAGTACGTCCCCAGTTCGGGCCAAGATCAAGCATGTGTGTATCTTCAAAGAGAGAAAATTCTAGTGGGCAAATTAGAAAGACACCAGACGGCTTCTTTTTTTGCAGAAAATATGAGATATTGGGAAAAATAAGAAAGCAGGACAATGGATAATATGGAGAAGCCAAATTTAAAGGCAGGCGGTGTGTGTGTGGAGGGCTCTAATTTAAAAATAAAATAAAATAAACACTAGCTGGTTAGTCAATGCTGGAAAATGTTTCTTAGGAAGTAATATTAAAACTGAGTGGAAGGAGAGAGAGCAGGCAACAAGATGAGCTAAGCAGAAGTCACAGATGCCCATGAGCATAATGCTGTGGCTCTTTCAGTGACTATTTGAAAGCCAGTGTGCTACGCTGCAGAGAGCATGCCGTGGAGTGGATATGGTTTGAACGGTTCACATGCCCTTTGCTTGGTCCTTAGATTAGAAATATTCAGAGGTGATATTTACCTTTCCCAGGTACAAAGTAGGAGGGTGTGGTGAGAGTAAATGAGACCTCTGTTCAATCTGCCCTACGGTTTTGAGGTTTGATTTTTCTTCCTCCATGCATCATTGCTGTCCGTCATGGGGTGACACAATAAATGTGGACTTTTGCAAAAGCCTGCACCATGATGTCAGTACTTTAAACACCTAAAACCTTACATTAAATAAATAAGGCTCTTTTCTTTTAAAGTTAGCATGCCCCAGGCTTTTCATTATACTAATGCAAAAATGGAAGACCATAGAACATATATCTATTTATTGAAGAGATTGATCTGAAATAATCCAAACCCTCTGACAGAAATATCCCAGGGGACTCCCTCTCTCTGAGAAAGAGAGTATAAAATTCATTCAAACTTAATTATTTATTAAAAATATTTATTAAGCATTTACTATGCATAAGAGTTAAAAGAGCAAGTGAAACTCATATAACATCTGTCCTCATTCAATAAAAGAGACAGAAAATGTTTCTTAAAAAATAATTGAATTGGCAAAAATAGATATTTGATCATGAGACATTGGCCAGAGCATTAAATTTGCAGGTGGTAAGGCCTGGCCTCTTCATGAACTCTCCTTCCCACAGCAGAGAATGGCCATGCTCCCAGAGAAGATAAATAATGCCATCTACAAGAGTTTACAGGCATTGAAATCTACTTTAACCACAGTATTTAATGCACCATGCACACCATTTGTTAGCAGCTCTCTGGAAATTCCTACTTACACTGTAACAGTATAGTGGCGTACTAAATAGTACCTTTTTTTCCCCCTTTCCTCCTTATGTGGACCCTAAGCAAAGTGAATGGTTCCTCTGAAGTTATCCTGGCCACACAGAATGGAAACCTCCTTATTTAACCCAGCACATTCTTCATCTGCCAGTATTTGCCAATCTTACTTGGGGGTATGTTAGTTTGTGTGTATGTATGTGTGAATGTATGCTTGCATGTTGGTATGCAGGTGAGTAAGTGTAGAACATGGATGTAAGTGGAGGCCAAAAATCAACTTCCCCTGTTGTTCCTCAGGGCCCAGCTCCTTTGTTTTTATTGAGACAGAGTCTCTTACTGGCCTGGAGCTGACCAAGCAAGCTGGGTTGGCTGGCCATGGTGAACCAAGGACATCTTCATTTCCATCTCTCTAATGTTGGCATTACAAACTGCATTAACTCCTGTCCTTTTTAAAAACGTGGGTTCTAGAAATTGAACTTTTCTCATGCTGATAAAGCAAGCATTTTCCTGACTGGTCTCCCAGTCCTCAGTCTTATTTTTTGACATTTATTATAAGTTGTATAACAGCTTTTGAGCTTCTGCCTTGACAACACTTCAACAATGTATCCCTCTACCAGTTTTGTCCAATTACGTAGTCTTTAGGGACATCCCTGCTTGGAATGGCATCCTTATGCCTGACAATGTCAACCATCAGACTAGACAGAAGTGCTTACTTCACAGAGACAGTGCTCTGGATGGAAAGAGTGGGGCTTGGGAGCCAGAGCATTTTGAGTTTAAGCTCTTGTGTTGACTAGACATGTGGCCTTGGGCAAAGCACAAATATTGTCTGAGCTTCACTTTTCTCTTTGCAAAAAGGAGCCTGAGGGCAAGAATGGGCTGCATGAAGAGACACTGAACTCAGGTGCAAAATCCAAAACCTCAATCATCAAAATCAATAATATTTTAATGCAGTGTTTAATAAAATTCAGAATTAACACACCAATTCACTATGAAAGTCTCAAGTAAAGTCAGGCTCTGACAGGATCAGGATTAGAGCAATGAGAATGAGTCCAGCTTGCATGCATGTACCATTGACTTCTGCTCGTGCTTCATGTACCTAACAATGCCCAACGGCACATTTGCCATTAAAAAAAACACATCGATGATCCAGATCTAGTCCTGCACAGTTATTTGTAGCCACAGAAAACATTTCATTTCTCCTCCTTCCCATCTCTGACATTCTCCTCTGCTTGCCCCAGATTATGCAAGATGGGATAGATCAAAGAGCGTCCTTGACTCACGGAGGATTTATCCAGGCTATGCACAGCTCACTGGCTCCCCTAAGCCCTAGAACCTGGGTCTGGCCAACTGACAATGTTCCTAAGTGCTTTCCTTTCATATGGATCTTGGTCTCTCAATACAACATTGGCAGCACATTTATTTACTCTCTGCAAGAGACTCACTGCAGCAGCGCTCGGCTGGGACACTCTCTGGCTCCATGAGACTGAGCCAGACACTGTCTAGATCTGGGAGTTGAAACATTTCCCATCAGCCTCCCTCCCTTACACAACCGAAACCTCATGCGCACTCATCTCCTCGCATCCTGTGCCAAGTTCTTGCTTTATGTCCACAATTTCAGATCCATCGGGTGCTTGGGCAAGGGGCCCAATATGAAACCCTAAGTATCTTCTTGGCTCCAGTCTCCCCCTTGGTGCCATTGCCAACTCTTTCTCTCTGGTGTGGTTCTGTGCCCTCACTGGTGTAGAAAATGAAGGTTTTCCAAGCTTTTAAGAGTAGATTCACACTCTTTGGAGACTGCGTGGCTTCTCCAGAACCACAGACTCTGCTAATAGCCTCTTTCCTACTCATGTAACAGGACTTGAACCTAGAGGCCCAGGGGGATGCACAGATGCTCTGATGGACAGGTGGGATGATGGGAAGGTGAGAGTACCAGGTATTGCAAGGAGGGATGTCCAAAGGAGATTTGCAGTTGGGGGATGCAGAAAAGCTTACAATATAACCGAGAGTGAATGCATACGTGACAATGGAAAGATGATCCTATGTACTGTATGGACAGTTGAAGAACCTGTTTTATAAACTTTTTATTCTATGTATGTGAGTGTTTTCTTTTGTCTATATGTGTGCCACCCACTGGTGTGCTTGGCACCCGAGGAGGCCATAAGGGTGCATCAGACCACCTAGAATCATAGTTACGTACGGATGGATGTGAGCCACTGTGTGGGTGCTGGGAACAGAACCAGGTCATGTTCAAGAGCTTTCTTACCTGCTGAGTCACTTCACCAGCCCCAGGGAACCTCTTGAGTGAAATAAGAATTCTCGACAACAAAGCAATCACTGACATCTCGGAAAATGCTATTTTTTTTCTAGAAGAGACTGAGGAAAAAGGAGTGGACTCATGATAACTCTTGTTTCTGTGACATATGCAAGGGTGACTAATGACAAGTCAGCACACAACTGACAGGGGTTCAAAGACTGAAGTTCTCCTGCAGATCACTCAGACATTTTGCATTTGAGTCTAGGATGTTAACAAAGGCCTCAGTCTTCCTTCTGCATACTAGGAATATCTCCTGACTTTAAAAAAAAAAAAGTGTGCCCATGGCTCTGAGCTCTGGATAAGGAGTAGTCTAGCGAGGGACAGAGTGGGTAAGTCATGAGTGTCAAAGTCCCATCTTGTTTCAAGCCTGTAGTTTATTCCTGCATAAATATATTGAACTTTCTTCCAACTAATGAGCTGCTATACTTTAGTGTGCCAATATCCACTTCACCACTGGGGATTTAGGAGGTAACTACGCGATGCTCCTGTTTTGGCCCTGAAGGCTAGAAATTCGTTGGTCCAAATCAAACATCTGGATTGAGTGAGATATATGGACACAACTACTGCACTCCAGTGAACCAACAGTAGGGAAGACAGACATGTGAAGTACCAATAAAGGTGGGAGGTAAATGTAAAAGGACAGGTGTAGAAAATCCTGTGGGAGCTTGGGAACTTATCCTGGGAGATAAGTGGTATGAGAGAGTGTTGTCCAGAGAAAGTGCCCCTTGAGACTGTGGCTGTCAGAAGAGAAGTGAAGTTAAAGGAAAAAAAGATATGCACTCAGCTGAATATGTCGTCCTGTTTCCGTCAGTCTACACATTGCTGGAGTTTGCAACTCTTTGGTGACTTCAATCTTCATCCCTCCCAATTTTTCTTTGTTATCTTAATATTAATTTGGTTTTAACTCCACATTGCCTTTTCCCTTTCCTCCATGAAGAATTCCTTATGAAGCATCACATACCTCTGTGTGTATTGGGCAGAGAAGGTTGTGTCATAGGTTTCTGAGGAAATGCAACTAGAAGAGGATCACTCAGTATCCAATTTGGGAACAGAGGTGAGCTTCATTCTAGTCAGACAGATGCTGTGACTGTAAAATGGCAGTCTGTGGTGAGCTTCCAGCACTGCTGTGTGCTACTGGTGAGACAGAGCATCATGGTGGCTGGAATGTATGGTGGACCAAAGATGCTCACTTTATGTCAGCCAAGAAGGGGTAAGAGTGGAATGGAATGAAGTGGACATGAAGAGAGAAAAAGGTGTTGGGAATGCAGCTCACATCCATACCGTATAAACCAGGTATGGTGCCTTATGACTGTAATCCCAGCACTCAGAAAGTGGAGGGAGAGGGATCAGAAGTTCAATGTCACCCTCAGCTGTACCACAAGGTCAAAATCAGCTTAAGATACAAGAGACTTTGTCTTAAAATTAAAAATTAAAGTAAGAGAGCAAGAGAAGAAAAGGGAGGAAGGGGGAGGAGGGAGAAAGGGAAAGAAGAAAGGAGGGAGGGGGGATGGAGATAAAGATAAGGCTGGCTGGAGCCACAGAGCAAGAAAAGGTACCTTTCAGAGTGTTCTGAGTTGTGTCCAGTGTCGTTTGTCTTACTAGGTTCAGCTTGGGAGTCACAGCTTCACACCTGTCCACAGTCTATCAGTTACAGCTGGTAACAGGGCTGTCCCTCAATGGAGGAGGACAGAGAGGAGGAGGAATGGACAGAAGAGAGATATGATCACCACTGTCTGCCACAGTCCCTTCATCTCCACAATCCCTCTGTAGCATCTGCTTCATCATCTCCCTGTGGTCTTGCTTTCACCACTTTCCATCCTCTGGTTCCTAAAGTTTGTGGTTCACTGGGTGCTTCTGAGTGATCACACTTCTATACCTTTGCCATCCTTTCTTCCATCTGGATGTCATTGCTCTACTACTTCCTGTGTCAAGCTCCCAATATGCTTAGGGATGTCAGTTGCTCTGAGCACTCTTCTGGGGACAATTCACTTTTGTGATGAAATGCTAGAGGATACCCAGTCCATCATTTTCAGACAGCCACCTCACCACTATTTATCACTCCCACAGGTGGTGTTGGAGACCGACGCCTTCATCATCATTACTTCTAAGCCATACTTCACGGTGACCTTAATAAAAATTTAAAGACCATATAACATACATTATCCTGTAGGTGTGTTAATTAGTCTTTTCTATGACATCATCTCTGCTCCTGGGATTTTTTATGGCTCTCATATGTCTTGAGGGAAAAGGCTCAACCATTCTTTACATAACTACATAAAATTATGTTTTAGTTTGCCAGGAAACAAAAAGGAAAATGGCCTTTAAAATGTCGCTATCTAAACATGATAGCAAAATAAGCATAGAACAATGTATAGAATAGTATTTTTTTCAAATATAAGAATTTAATTTGTTTTTTTTCCATAAATAAACTGAATCTGTCATCAATATCACTCATTTTTCATTACATAACTTTAAAAGAGGGTAGCTTTTGGAATACTGTAAGATTTAGAGGTTGGGTAAATATGTTTGTAGGTCATCTGCTTGGCATGGGCCTAAGTTTTGTTGTTGTTGTTGTTTTTATGAACTCAAAAAAGAAGTAACAGATAAGTATACCATTAAATGTACATGTACCAGTGCAACCTTTTTCCTTGAACTGATCATAAAGAATCTCTGAGAAACTCCGTCTTCTTGATGAGCATTTTTCATATTTAGTAATATAACTAAATTTTTGTTTCTTTTTTAAACATATACTTTAAGTATGTGTGTATATGTACGTTTGTGTATGTTTGTGTGTATATATGCCTGTGAGTGTAGGTACCTACAGAGGCCAGAAGAGGGTGTTGGATCCCCTGGAGTTTGAGTTATAGTAATTGTGTGTGCCTGATGTGGTTGCTGGTTGCTGAGCTCAAGTCATCAGCAAGAGCATTACATGTTCTTAATCACCAAGCCATTTCTCTTGCCCCTAAATTTTCATTTCAGCCTCAATGTTTTTATACTTTTTAAAAAAACCTATCTTGCATTAACTTTTCAAGCCCTAATTGAATGATATTAAAAAGGAAATCATACAGTTTACCAGAGAGGCAGAATACTTTTTGAAAGTCAATTGAGTCTTATTTTAAGTAGTGCAAACAGCATCACCAGGCATGTGTGCATTCAAGCAGTATGGATTTAGTAGAGACTATATCTAAAGTATAGTCATATGAAATTAGAAGATATGCCATCTGGTTTATATCATCCTGAATTTTTTTTCCTCCCCTTACATTGTATGCTTCTCAAAGTGAAGAAAGGACTGCCCATTGGTAGCGAACCTTCCCAGACAACCCTGGGTTTGTTAAACATAATGATTTCCCGGGGGCATGTGGATAATTCAAGCAACAAAATGAATGTAGTCCTTCTTTTTTCCATGGAGAATTTAAACATATGGTCCTTATTATTTCAAGAGGTGATGCAAACAGAACTCGTGATTATACTCTTATAGGGTTTATGGGAATATGTGGAAGCCAGAGAATGCCATATTCTTTCCTCAGGGGTCCCTGCCACTGACAAGAGGATGGATCCTTGGTATCTTCATTTGAATCCTTACAAGATTATGGGTTTCTTGGTAGCAGAGAGTCAGACCACATTTATCCTTTCTGACATACATTTATCCTTTCCACAAATAGTTATGGAGGCAGTTGTTGTGGTGCAAGCCAGTCAGTAGGATATGCTGAAGGAGGAAAGAGGGAGGATCATGGGTTTGAGGCCAGCCTGAAGTACCTGGCTGCTGAGGGAGGTAGCTTAGTGGCAGAGTGCTTGGCTAACATGCTTGAGGACCTAGGTCCAATCCCTGGTTTGAAAGTAAATTTATGGAGTGCTTACTGTCTATTCAGCACTGATCAGAATTGGTAAGTGCTTAGTTAACATTTTACCTTCCTGAAATCCCCTTTCCTAACATATATTTACACCTTATACTATCTTTATGGTCAGGAAACCAAAATGGAAAGGCAGCTAGGTAGCTGTTTGGACTGGGGACAAGGGCCACCTTCATGATACAGAAATCAGACAAATCAGGAGGAGGAGTGTCCTGCAATAACCCATCAGTAAATATTAATTCTACATCTGCCCAAACAAGTATTGTTTTTTTTATCCAAGGAAAAGCCTGGAGAAGATTCACGGTGACCCCTTGTCTCCATGCTAATGCTGACCTGCCCCAGTATATAAAATATTTTAATTAGAATATCATTTTTGAGAGATAAGCAGTATGCGGTGACTTATTTTTGTGAAGCCTTGGCCAGCCACTAGGAACAGAATACCAGGAAGTAGGTTTGTTAAACGTGTCTGGGTGTTCCAAGGCAAACAAGTCTGTATAGGCAATGATGCTAATGCCAGGGAAGGAACTCCAGGCGACTTCCTGTTGACTGGAGGAAAACTGCCAAGCAATGGAAACAAGGTCCTGAAACTTGTTAATGAATTAAACCCTATTGATTGGTACAAAGGAATGGTTTAGATGTGGAGACTAGGAGAGAACCCCCAAAAGGTAGAAAGCCCACAATAATTAGTTAGAATAGTTTTTGTTGTTTGCGCTTTAGGTATTGGATCAATAATGCAACATTAATAATTAAAGACCAGGATAAATATACCAATTCCAGATTAGAGCCCTGAGCATTGTGAATTGCTGGTGCCAAAGGCTTTTTTTAATAGGCTCTAATCTCCCCAGATGTACTAAAGGGTTATAATGTGACTCTGTAAGCTGTGGATTTGGGGAGAAATATGAGGTTTTTCTGAATGAAGACAGTTGAGGGGTCCCAGGGTGGGCATCCTACGGGGCTAGATAACCTCTCTTTTGTCCTGACTCAGATTTAGTTTAGTGGCTTACGGAATAATGAGGACGGCTTTCTATTCATCAGAGGTTGGCTGGAATTCTGCCACGAGGGAACAAAGCTTGAGGCAGGAAGAGGGAGAGATCTGGTGGATCTTCAGTTCAGACGAGGGGATAGTGGCCAGACACTGGAGGTGCCAGGAAAGAACACACCCTGCAGAGGACAATTCAACAGCTTGGATAGCACTAGAGTACAGGGCTTGTCCTCAGAAAACGTAGTGATTTCCTGAGATGCTGGAGGAAAGGAGAACACAAACACAATCTAAAAGAGTCTTTAGTCCAGGAAGACATGTGCCAAATTCATAACACCAAACACAACAAAATCCCATGCACACATAAGATGGTGTGCTCAGGGGACAGGGTGCTGAGGGCAGTGTGCTGAAGGACATTCTCTGTCAAAATGAACCAGTCCTGCCTGAATCCACATTTCCTGTGGGACCTTCTGGCTGGATTTCCTGAGAGACTCTTCCCATCGGGAAGGAAGTTGACTATGTCCATATTGGTCTGGTCTCTGGCCAGGTACATCTCAAGCTTAAAAATAAAAGACACATCCACACCCATCCTTACTTCATTTTGTCCCATTTTTTATGGCTTCGGTTTTGCTGATTAATTCTCTCTCTCTTCCTCTTTATCTTTCTCTTTTAGCAAAGCAGAGGTATCATTTCTCTGTTTCAGCTCAACATGGGTTCAGCTCACAGTGACTGAGAACCATCTCTGCTTCTATTTTTTTCACCTATTTTTTTTTATCTCTTCTAAGTTAGTGCCTCTGGCATAGTTGTGGTGACTACTCTTGGTTTTTATGGCTCTTTACCATATAAAACTTAGCCATGATTAGGTCCCTAGTCTTCTGGGAACCCTGAAACAAAATATCTTCACAACCACAGATATCCAAATATCATTTGTCACACAATCAAACCCCGTGCCCATCTGTCATGATATGCCTCTTGCAGAATTTCCTAAGGATTTTGTACTAATGCTCCATCATGGGAAACCCATGCTTACCTTCTTTAACATGACTGAATTTAAGTTAATATGTTATGATTTTTTTCCTGACTAAAGAATTGGTTTTTTGTTTGTTTGTTTGTTTTCTAATAACAACTAATATCCTGTCATAGCAGTTTTGGCAACTTAATCCAGCACTCATATTCATTCATGACTCCTCCTAGAGTCCCCCATAGACTAATAGACTAGTTACTTTCCTCATTGATTTTGTCAAAATGTTTGAACAAAACAGCTTAAGAGGGGAAAGCTTTATTTGGCTCATGGCTTAGGAAGGGGCACAATCCATCACTTTGGGAAATACATGGCAGCAGGATTGTGAGTCGGCTGGTCACATTGTGTGTGCAGTCAGAAAGCCGAGAGTGAAAGAGAAGAAACAGAAGGGCTGTGCTGCCTCTAGCCATGCTTCCTTTGGCACACTTCCTCCAGCATGGCTCTTCCCTTAAACATTCTACAACCTTCCAAAGCAGCACCACCAGCTGGCGACTCCTGAGTCTATGAGGAGACATACCAGGCACCCTTTCAACCTCTCCTCTGATTTACCCAGTGATGCAGAGCTCCCTGCCTCTCAAAGAGGACCGCTTCCATCGACTGAAATCATTATGCTGACATTGTGCCTTGCAACCTTGGTTCTAGTTCCTGGTTCATAGCGGACAGGTGATACTTCAGGATATTTCTTTCATTCCTCCTCACTTGTCTGTTCTTTCAATTTGTTCACGCTGTGTGCCATTCTCACTACCTTGTCCACTTCCCTTGAGGCACATGAACAATTCTCGATAAGACTTAAGCACGCCCATCCGCATGCTCCTAACAATTTAAGAGACAAGTGAGAGGCTCGCCTCTTGTCTCTTTCTAAAATGCTCTACATTCAAGCACAGAAATTCACTCATCCCTCTCAGATTTAGAACTTGGAAGGTTAATTTTGATGGTAAGCATTGGACTGGTCAACAATAAAAGCCTCCCTTTGTCTGCGTGTTACACTTTTGACTCTGAATAAATATTGAAGTTCATTAAAATAATTTTTTAATCTTTAAAAGGTGAGTGTGTCAGCTAAGCCTCATGATACTAATAATAACTACAATTTACAAGGAAAAAAATCAAAGAAAAAAAATAAGAGAAAGATTTTAAAAAAGAATTTAGGTTTGCCAGTGTGGCTTACCTAGTCTTAGTAACAAATTGTCTTTTTTTTTTTCAACATGTGAAATGTTCTTTTTCTTTTTAAGATTTATTTATTCTTTATGTATATGAGTGCACTATCTGCATGTACGCTTGCATACCAGAAGAGGGCACAAGATTTCATTATAGATGGTTGTGAGCCACCATGTGGTTGCTGGGAATTGAACTCAGGACCTCTGGAAGAGCAGTCAGTACACTTAACCTCTGAGCCATCTTTCAGGCCCACATGTGTAATTTTCTATTCATAAGAAAACAAAAACAAATAAACAATACTATTCTTTTCTTCTTATGTACAAAGAATCTACCTCACTCTTATGAAATATCTTCTTTAATGTTTATTTCTAAGAGTTTCCACAATATTTAATTTACTCATACACTTTCTACTCCTTGTTCAGTCTTACCTAGTATTACACTAACGCTTGGGTTTTCAGTTCTGAGAGTATCATAGGGTACACCAACTATGATGATCACATACTGGCTGATACTGAAAGTTTGATCATGGGCCAGGTGTTGAGATAAGTGTTTTGCACATGATTTCTTTCTTTTTTTTTTTTCTCATTATAGCCGTTCTAGAAGGATAAGAATGCAAAAACACAGAGGTTAAGAGAGCTCATCTGAGGTTCCCAGTGAACTCTGCAAGTCAGGACTGTCTGAGTTTGATTCCACAGCAGAGAACTTTGGTCAGAGGATGCTGTGACTGTCACATCTAGATGCAGTGTCTTAATGTTCTGTTCAGAAACTTAATTATACCAAAAAAGAGGGGCTTCTCCTTTGTCCTCTGTTCCTTCTGGTTCTAATATTTTTCTCTCTTTCCTCCTTCATTTTTCTCCATATCTTCCTCCACTCTTTTTTCTCTTATTCAATCTATACATGTATGTATTATGTGTATATGTATGTATGTATATATGTATCTATCTGTCTGTCTATCTATCATATGTATGTACATACCTATCATCTATCTATCATCATCTAACACTCCTCCCTTCCTTTCCTTCTCTTCTTTTATTTTTGAAATAATATTATTTTTATCCAATTCTCCCATTTTTCTTTCTACACCATACCCTTTGGGTTTCTTTGTGCTTGGTTGAAACCATAGTCTCTAAGAAAAGATTCAGAAATGGCCTCAGGAAAACAGGGTTCCTGCCTCAGTCATGCTACTTGCTCCCTTACCCTGAGTTCTTAATGCTAACATCCAACAGACTACAAGCATTACTCATGTGCCAAGCACTGGGGGTACAGAAGGTTAGACTACAGCTGCAAGATTGAGCTGTTTGCCTGTACTATGCCAGCCTCTTTGCATCTCACTTTATTCATTGTATTTGTTCTTTTCAGAAACAATCTTACCTAATCAAGTCTTTCATTTTGACATAACAAAGGAGAAAACATGAAAGTTTTGAAAGTGACCATGAAAGTTTGATACCTATGGTTAGTGAGTCCAACCAAGTCCTAATGTCCAATATTTTATGTTGTAAGCCATATAGTAAATGCTATAAAAGAGTGGTATAGTAAGACATTTGCAGGAAAACAATGGTCTGGGATCAAATCAATGCAGGCATTCTGGGTTAAATAAAATTTAACTGTGTCACACTGTCGGTGACAGAGTCACATTTCACATATGACTCATGTTTGAATCTCTTCCCACAATGCTATTCTGCCATGTTGCTAGATTCGAGGAACAAATTTGAGAGTATCATGAAGCTTAGATACATACTCATATTTAATGCTATGTAGGACCCGAAGTCATTAATAAGGATGCATACTTATGCTAAGTGATACTCTCAGTGTAAAGGACACACATCCATATTTCTTCTGAGGATAATTCATAACCCAAAGATGGGGGTGCGCTTCTTGGTGACGGCAGTGGAACAGTACCTTAGGACCAATGACCGCCTTTTCAGTAATTAACATATTACATATAGGGTGAGAGGTCATTTCCTAACCCCTTCCTCTAACAATCTTTAATATTTATCAAATAGTGTTTCATTGTTGGAAATGTCACAGGCTCCACTGTGCAGGAATGATTTCATGCAGTGATTCATGTGGACTTCATTCATTAAGAAAATTTCAACACATTCATTTGAAGGCTAGACCTCTTTGGCCCTCAAAGAATTCTCTCTTTATTAGAAAAGCAAAAGCTGTTGAGTTGTTTCTGTAAGATAAATAGCCTTAAATTAAAACGAAAAGATAACATGTCTTAGCTGGCATGTGATTTGTCTCATGTTCAATGACCACCAGAAGTTTCAACACAGAAATCCTGAGTATAAACCCAAAGGCACTGGGTTCATCAACATAGGCCTGAAAGAGATAAGCAACAGTCATGCTTGCTGTGCAGCAATGGGTTCCTGGGATGATTTATCTGCTCTGCTATTTGATGACTTTTCACGTGTCAGGAAATGAACATGTTCAAACTGACGTCAGTTTTTCTTAGGTCTAACTTCTTTCAGAAGCAGAACCCAGGACAAGGGTTTCATTGTGGGTGGCTGGTCGTGCCCATCAAAAGACAACATTTCTAAGCTTAAGGCTGCATTTTCTTTACTCAGCTCAAAAAATGTTCCCTGGCAAAGCTGACATAAAAATCAAGATCTTGGATCCTTTGTAGTTGCATTTTTCTGCTTCTGCCATCATCCAAAAAAATGTTTTAAGTAAAACAGGGATGGGTTAACCAGAGACTGAATTTCCATCCCACTGTGAACCTTCCTAATGCTTTGACCCTTTAATACAGTTCCTCACGTTGTGGTGACCCCACCAACCATAAAATTATTTTTGATGTTACTTCTAACTGTAAGTTTGCTATGACTGCTAGGAATAAAAACATAAATATGTGTTTTTCCATGGTTTTAGGTGTCCCCTGTGAAAGGGTCAACTGACCCCAAAGGATCACAACCCACAGGCTGAGAACTGCTGGGCTAGTGAGCAGCAGAATCTGCCTCACAATTATGCTCTTGCTGGGTGCTGAGTTCAAGAGAGCCAGACTATTCATTTTTCAACTTCCATCCCTCCTTGGGTGTGCATAGTAATTCCCAGATATTTCAGTCTGCATATCTAGAGCACAGGACACAGTCTAGGGCTGGAGGATGAAAGGCACATCTGTGAAATGAAACTTCTCTGGGTAATCGCTAGAGTGCAAGAATGTGAGTCAGCTGTTTTAAAAAAGGACGGGGCACGTCAGCCTTATTGTTTTAAATGAAATCTCTGATGCCCACGGAACATACAGCACACATCTAAAGAATGAGTAAAACAATGACAGTGATCTCTAATTTTGTAAAGATCTTGACTACAGAAGGTCCATGTTGTAGCCTCAGATTTTGGTTTTGACCTTGGCCAGTAACCACCCCTTTCTGAGCCTCAATTGTCTGTGTTATGTAATAAAAGGGTTGAGGGCCATGCTTCCCAATAAGCACCTTGTCATAATATTCTATGGATTATGGGTGGAATATAAATAGCCTCATTAGGCCAAGGGATCATATTCTAAGCTAAAGACATGAGTTCCTTTTTTTTTTAAACTAAGAAATGGAATGAGTATTTTAACAAGAAAGGGTAATTAATGCAATCATGGTAATCACAGAATGGTCTTCTGTCCTTTTAAAAAGGAAGGTTAATTATTGCATAAATTGAGGTACATATACACAATGAAGTTATTTAGCAGTCATTGAAAACTAAGTTTATAAAGAGTGCTTTATGGCATTGAAAGTTGGGCATACATTATTCTACGCAAGCAATGCCCATGTGTGCAGATTCATACATCTATACATCTGGAGGATTAAAAGGAATATCTGAAGGATTATTTCGGGATGGTAAGATAATGGGTGATTTTTATGTTAGACTTGCATTTATTTATACCTTTTGAACTGTGGACAACAGGCATCCATTACTTTTACAAGTAGAATCAATATAACAAATAGGAACATAAATGTGTTTAAAAAAGACAAGACAGAAGGTGGAGGCCATGCTACTGAGGAAGCATACCAGGCCCCTCTGACCTCACTCACCCGGTGAAAGAAAACTGACAGTGAGCAGCTGTGAGAAGACTGGTGGAAATGGTTGCAGCTGACATATTTGTACTAATATTTGCATTTTTTGGTTGTCTCTGTGTGTGTGCACACCAGTGAGAGCACATGCCACAGCACGTGCTTGGAGGTCAGGGGACAACTTGCAAGAGTCAGTTCCCTCCTTTCACCATGTGGACCCTGGGGCTTGAGCTCTGGTCAGCAGGCTTCATGGTAAGTGCTTTTACTCAGCAGGCCACCTTGCTGGCCCAATGCGTGCTACAACTTTAGCTGGATACTCAGGCATCATCATCTCTGATGAAGAACTATTATCTTTAGTTTCTATGTCCATAAATGGGTGCAGTAACGACTGTGTCTCTGCAGGCCCCTATGTTTGTGTGTAGTAACGGTGAGTATACGAACCTGTGATTAACTGATTGATGCCATCCATCTTAATTTCCCTGAGCTCTTTGTGAAAGCCTGTGCAATCGGGCTGTGGCCTAAGTAGCTTAAGTAACCTACACTAATTGGTAATAGTCCTGGAGGCCCACGATCAAGTTGCTTTTGGATCTAGAGGTGGGCCCACTTTTCTCTGCATGTTCCTGTGTTGCCTTTCTTCCGTACGTGAGCATGGACAAAAGATTGTTTCTGTCTCAATGCCACACAGCTTTACTCAAATGACCTCATCTGAATCTCATTATCTCTCAAAACCTTGTCTCTGAATATCCTCATTTTGAACCCCTGACCCACAGAACCTGTGAAATATAACCAATGAGGAGAGTGGCTTTAAGCATTGGTCTGGGTGATTCGTTTTATACCTACTAACTGATCAGATTTAAATACTAGAGAAAGTAAAAAGTTTGATTTAGTATTCATGAAATAACATGAGATGGCTGACGGGTTTCCCAGGGGCAAGCAGGGTCACATAGGAAAGCAGGGGACTTGGGCTCAATACAGCCACCCTCTCATCTTTGATGCTTTTTAAACGATGACCTGTTCATGTACATTGTGTTTTTCAACTCATTTTGCCCCACATACACACATTTCTCTGACCTCGTTATTAGCAACAGCCAAGCAGAAATTTATCATAGGCAGGAGAGCCAACACTTTAATTAATGGCTGGGAATGTGGACTCGGGATGAGCCCATTCAAGCACTCAGGTCCTGCCACTCATTCACAAAAGCAGGCATAGGCTTTTTTAAAGACAATATGAAAGCATCGTTAAAGGAAATGGACACAGATGATTGCTTGCTGATTAGAAAACATTGGGATTAAAAGCAATGTCTTTTTCATTACATGAGCTACTTCTTTTAGTAATGAATTGTCTTAGTACAAGATGGAAATTAATTTATCAGTTCACCTGTAGCTCTCCAGTTTCATCCATAACTGATGTAATTGTGAGGGATACAGGATGTTGAGTTTCTGTCTAAAATAAAATCCATGACAGATATTGAAAACTACGTCTATCAAAAGGCAAACATCTATGTTTTAGATAAGAAATCACTTAAAAGAGACATCTGCTGTGTCCCTGTTCAAATAGGTGTATGTGTGAGTGTTTGTATACTTATGCATCCTGTAATCCACATCGAGCTACTCACCAGAGATGAAATAATAGAAAGACATAAATAGTCTTGATGTTCATGAAACTAATGGTATACTTAAAGAGATGAACATTTCACTGAGTAACCAGTCACGCGTGTTGTGTTGACTATGTAGAATAATTACAGTTTCTCTGATGAGTGGTTAACAAATCCTCTCATGTGTGTCCATGTCTATATTACATGCGTGCACATGTATGTGCATGCATGTGGATGGAAGAGTGTCAGTATTGGTCTTCAAGTGCTAGCCATTTGTTCTGGGAGACAGTTTTAATCTCTCATTGGCTTGGAACTCATCGGGTCAGCCAGGCTGTCTGGCCAGTGAGCTGCAGGGCTTCACCCGCCTCTGCCTCTCCAGTGTTGGGATTACAAGCATGCACCCCCATGGCTTGCATTGTACATGGGTTGTGGGGATTAAACTCGGGTCTTAATGTTTGCAGACAAGGCTTCTATCATCTAATCTATCTCTCAGCCCCATTGCTCCTTCTCACCTACCAAAGCTGAGTGAGTATTCCGGTATAGGTAGACAGAAAAAAGGCAGGTGTCTTAAGCAGAACACATGTACTGGAGTCTTCCTTCTCACACAAATTGCCATAGCCCTAAAAATAAAGATTGCATTACAAATATCCATCCACAATGGCATCCTGCAGCCTGCGCCTATGGCTGAAAACTGCACAGCAGTAGCAACATAACTTGAACTACACAGGACAAAATCATGGATGCTAGCAACACAGTGCAGAGGAAAACTACACGCTATATTACTATTATTACATGAAAGCCCAGACTTAGAGTACTAACCTGTAGTATTAGGGATATATGACTTGGTAACTGCTATGATTATCTGGCAAAGAAACTATGTCAATGTCAGACAGAAATGGGTGTTTGGGGTCTTGAGACTTTGGGTGCTGATCCCCCTACCCTCTGAGTGTGTGTGTGTGTGTGTGTGTGTGTGTGTGTGTGTGTGTGT
>NW_026596034.1:31539417-31551729 GCF_907164565.1 Psammomys obesus | reverse complement strand
GTGTGTGTGTGTGTGTGTGTGTGTGTGTGTGTGTGTGTGTGTATTTTGTGATAGTGGGAATTGAATCCAGGATCTTACGTGTGCTAAGCAAGTTTTCCATCACTCAGCTCCCATTTTGTGCCTGTAAATTGTCACATGGATATGCTCAGTTTTCATGATGTGTGTTATGTGGTCAGTGACTCCCTGCTCTCTGTAGTTTAACCCCGAGCTTCTGTGAATGGCTATAGGGCTTGATATGGATGACTTTGGATCATTCTTTCAGACCCACATTCTTCTGCCTACTTTGGTTTTCAAGCACACTGTACTCTTTTCTATCTTCTTGATGGCAAAAAAAAGTGATTTTTAAATATGAAATAGCCTATTATTCTTTCTTACCTTGAGGATCTCAATAGATACCCAGGGTCAACTGTAATGTTACATCTAATTGAGAACCACTCCTAATTGTTCTCCCTCTATCTCCATATTCCACTGTGTGTGTTTTCTTAGTTACTTTGCTACATTTTGTAGTGTGGTGTGTTTAAAAATGTTTCATTACCTCCTTTTCAATTCCTACAAACTCTACCCTGTAAATGAACACAGGGGGTTGGTTTGATGCTTGTGTTTTGATGCTAATTACTGGCCCTCCGGATCTGGTTGCTGCCTGGATTAACCTACCCTGTGTAAACCTGCCTAAGACAGTAGACCTGATTGTTTGGTAAAAAGTGTAAAACCTGGGCAGGGCAGATGGGGTAGGTGTGACAAAGGATCTCAGGTTTGGGGAACAGGAGAATCACAGGAAACAGACAGAATGGAAGACACAAGGCAGGTGGACACCATGATGCTTTGGCATGGAAAAGGAACACGCTGGGCCAGGAGGAAGGACTCCAATAATGGCGTGGAACGGACCAGATAAAGAATACAAGCAAGTACAAGTATTTATAAGATTATGGATGGAAGGTAGCCCAGATGAGGATGGTTAAGGCAGATGGCATTAGATGGGGCTGGGAAGTGAATAGTAAGTTATCGAGACAGCATAGGTGGAATTATCTGCCCAGCCCAATATGTTTTAAGGCAATTATAAAATTTAACAAGTGTCTGTGTTTTATTTAATTGTGATAGTGGGTTAAATAATACCACCACTATAATCATAGGGCAAATAATAATAAACAATATATAGCCCAACATAATTTTAATTTACTATAACAAAACCCATTTTTATCTTCAACAACAATAGGAAAGGCATCTATTCTTGGAATTCTACACCATCCGAGTGTCTGGCATACTCCCTGCCAGACACTTGTAAGTTGCTAGATGCTTGCTAGTGCATTCTGGGATAAATAGTAGTTAGAATACACGTATTGTCAACTCTCGTTGATCAATCCTAAACAATTCTCAGGTCACTTGGATTATTTATCAATCACCAAAGTTTTGACTTTATCTACTTTACATAGGCAGTAGAATATAGTTTCCTTTGGCAAGTAAAAACTACAATAGAGAGGGAGGAGGGAAGGGCAGGAAGGAAACAGGAGGGATAGAGGACAGTCAGAGGGTGATAATCTGATTCTAGTGGGCCTTTACTTTCTTTATAAGAGTTATTTTATAATAGTTCATTTGCCAAAATCTACTGAGATCCTGATCAAGAAGGAGCATTTGTTTGTCTATCATAGCACAAACAGCAAAAATAGATAAAATAGATATACATTGGCTAGCATGGGTGGCAGATGGGTATTGGAAGGAAGGGAAGGAGAAAAAGGAAGAAAGAAAGAGATAGAAAGTGGGAGAGGGAAAGGAAGGAAAGAGGAGACAAGGGGAAGTAGCCATGGAGGAGAAAAGAAGAAGATCACTGAAATTCATTCTCTATCCAAGAAGATGGAACACGCATTTTCTGATTTTCCTGGGGGAGGTTTCCATTTTGCCACTGGGAGACAGGGAACACTGAGAGGCCTGACAGAGTGTTATCTCTGCTTGGCTGATAAATAGGTCACCAGGCAAGAGTGTTATGGTGATAAAATGTGATCTGTTTTACGTCCTGAGTGTCTCTTACCGGCAAAAGTGATTTCACCACTTTAGAGAGCTCCTTTGTGTTAATATTTAAATATGCTGGAGACCAGAACTCACTGACTATGTCTCAGCCTACTTTCCTTTTGATTTCCCCAAGTGTTCATTGCTAGCATTCCAGTTTGGAAAAGCACCGGAAGGATGAACATGGCTCTCTCCCAGGTCTTTCAACTTTGCCCGTGTGCCTCTTACACCCCTTCCTCTCCCCATATGGTGCACGGACACTTCCCACACATTCCCAAACAGGCTATACACTTCTCTTTCTCCGTTGACCTTAGACTTCTTGAGTGGATTTAACCTTGAGTGGTTTTATTAACCTATAACCTTTAGATTCCCTGACCCCAAATTCACTCGCACAACCAATTTCGAAGTTGGTTTGTGAGATTAACTATTAAACGAATGGGTTTAAAAAAATATGTATTAAGTGTACGTCTGTGTGCACGCATATGCGTGCAGTACACAGATGGGGGTCAGAAAAGGACACTGGTTCTCCTGGAGCTAGAGCTACCGGTGGTTCTTAGCCCTTGGAACTGAGTGCTGGAAATAGGACTCTGCTCCTCTAACAGAACTGGAACAAGTGTGATCAACCACTGAACTATCCAGCCACTTGAATGTTTTTTTTTTTCATCATTAGTTAATTTTGAGATTATTTCAAATAATGGATGTTTTCCATGTATCTACATCCTGGTTGGCCTTGATGCCAGCACTGAGAAATGAGATTCTAACAGGATGTGTGGTGCCTTTTAAAGCACTGGGCTGACAAGATCTGAAAGAGTCTGCTTGTGGCTACCTTCAATGTATGAGGTAAGATACATTAACAAATGTCAAATGTAAGTCCAGCACAGTGAGGGCTACACAGAGAAACTCTGTCTTGAATCCCTACCCCCACCCCTGCAAAAAAAAAGTAGACATATTTCCTAAATGAAGAACAGGAAGAAATGTGTAATGTCACTGAGAGTTCCACTGTCCCTTGAAGAAGAAGACCCATCTTTGAGAGCCTTACAGCTGTTGGAGGCTCAACTGTCACCTTCTTTTCACATTTATTCTGAATGAGCACACTCCATCCATCAGCCCTTAAAGAGTTTTCCAACAGTACATTGACCTTGAATGCGCCACATTGATTTTCAGTAACGCACCGCAAATAGGGTCGTTACGGAGTCACCCAACAGTGAACGTGGCCGGGAACAGATTTCGGAAATTCCGATAGGGCGCCACCTGCCCTGGATGATGGATCAGCCTACTGTAAACCGTCAATCTTTCTCAGGGGCTCAAAAACAGTGATGCCTGAAAGAAATTCATCATCACACACACTGACAGACCAAGCCTAAAACCATCGTGTGTTCTTTCTGCCATCTCGGGGCCACTTGAGTAAAAGACCTGTTTTGTTTGCTGTAGCATTTGTTTCCTGAAACACTTTCCTCAGAAGGACCCGCTTGTGATGGTGACAGAGATGTAAGCACTGTAGGGAATTCTGTCTGCAGCAAGGATTGAGCGATTGATAAAAAGCCTCCGTCTCACGCTGCCAGAGGTTAACGCCAAGCAATTAAGGTGATTGTTTCTTAGACAGTATTGGACACAGGTACACACACAGAGGGGACATTAGCACAACCAGAAGAGAACAAAGCAAGATTAACTAATGCCAGGCTCCAAATCAAAATGTAGAATGATCCCATGTTCTTTCAACTTCTGAGTAATCATCATGAGGAATATTGTCTTGCAAAGTAAAGAATCTATGTTTTTAGTTTTGTGATGCCTCACCAGGGGGGAAAAAAAAACCTTACGATAAGTAAAGAGGTGTTTATAAGGATGAGGGAACTCTGTAGGAAGAGTGCTAATTGTTCAATACCATGGATTTGAAAATTGGTGTCTATTTTAGGTAAGTGATGGTGTGTTTGCTTTCATAATAGTAATTGTCACTTATGGGTTAACTGCCATGTGTCACCTGTCATTTCAGGTACATACAAGCATTCCACAAACTTCCTAAACCCCCAGCATTAGATTTCACTTTCTTCCCACTTCAAGGATGAGAAAAGAGAGGCTCAGAGGCCTTGGGGGGAAATTCTTCAATCTTAAACATTTATCTGTTCTAGAATCAGAAATCCCAATTTTTTTTTCTTTTAGATTTCTGCTCTTCAAGATCTTCCACTACTGCCCACTGTCACTTGAAGAGCACAAGAGACAGAGCCAGGGACATTTTGATACATGTCATGTAGTTCTCACATCCTCTTTCCGTCCTCTAAGAGCTTAAGCTAGTGCACGTAGTGCCTTAGTCCATGGCCCCATGGTTAACAGTGTTGCTGGGTGCATGCAGGTTGCAGAGGTGAATTCTGAGACTTGCTGAGCTCAGGATTTACACTTCTATGATTATAAGCTCTTGGGACGGGAGAAGGTGTCTGAAGGGTCTGAAGACTCTAATTGATGTTTGCTAGCGCACACCCAAACCTATCATTCTTGCTTCAGACGATCCAGCACTGGGCGCCCCTGACCCTCTCCCATTAGACTCACGGGTTGGTATACAGCCAAGTAGGGCCTGCAGTGATGATAGGGGAGGCCCAACACAGGTCAAAACTCAACCCAACCTTCTTATGGGAAGGCTTGGGAAATGCTCACCTTGCTCCTTTGATAATTGAATCCTTCATTGGTGGGAATTCAGTGTCTGTAACCTGTATGGGCCACATGGTGAGACACTGCTTATTTCAAACTGAGTGATTTGTTTTCAGGGGGAGACACCAAGTTTTAGCCCCAGAATGTACTGTCAACCATTCATTCATTCCTTCATTCACTAATCCATTCACCTCAGTCTCTACTTCATCCTAAATTCAAGTTTGGATACATGGGGCATCCTGTATGCCTCTAAACCATGAGGTTTTATAGAGGTGGTTTCTTCTCTGATTTTTAGTTTTAGTATCAAAAACAAAACTTTGTATGAAAAAGACACTCAATGGCTGCTTGTTAAAAGAGAAAGCATTTGTGGGGAAAGACTAGGAATCGGTGGGAGGATTTGGGACTCTCTGAGATGAGGTGGAGACCTGGGACAGGGGAGACTCCTAGGACTCTATGAGGATGACCACACCTAGCACCAGGGGATATGGAACATAAAGTGGCTACCTCCCATGGCCACTCAGGACCTCCACTAGAGGGATGGGGACACCATCCCATCCACAAAACCTTCCACTCAAAATGTGTTCTGCCTACAAGATTTTCAGGGATGAAGATGAAGCAGAGGTTGAGGAAATGGCCAACTAATGACTGGCCCAACTTGAGATCTATTCCATGGGAGACAGCCAACCCCTGACACTATTAATGATTCTCTGCTTTGCTTGCAGAGAGGAACCTAGAATAATTGTTTTCTGAGAGGTTTCATCCAGCAGCTCATGATAACAGATAGAGAGACCCACAGCCAAACAATAGGCAGAGCTGGGGAGTCCTGTGGAATATTGTGTGTGGGGGGAGGATTGAGGGAGCTGGAGAGGTCAAGGACACCCACAGAAGTCAACTTGAGCCCATGGAGGCTCACAGAGACTGAACCACCAACCAAAGAGCATGCATGGGCTGGACCTAGGCCACCTGCACATATGAGGCAGATGTGCAGCTTAGTCTTCATGTAGGCTCCCTAACAACTGGAGCTGGGGCTGTCTCTGACTCAGTTACCTGCCTTTGTAACCCTTTCCTCTAGCTGGGGTGCCTTGTCTGGCCTCGGTGAGGGAAGATGCCTCTAGTCCTGCTGAGACTTTATATGCCAGAGTGGGTTGGTACCCATGGGAGGGGCCTCCCCTTCTCTGAGGATAGGGAGAGGAGGTGTGGAGTGAGGGGATGAGGGAGAGATTGGGAAATGGGGAGGGGGCTGTAAATTGAATAAATAATTAATGAAAATGAGAAAGTGCTACTAGAGAGACCCTTGTTTACATTCTTATACCTCACGAAAGCTGTGAAGCTGAAGCACAATGAACATTATAGATACTGGACTATTCCTTACTTGGCCTTTGCCTGTGACAAACTCTCTAATGTGAAGCAACATTAACGTAAGGGTTAGCTTTGGCTCAGGTTTCAGAGTACAGTCCACCATCATGAAGAAGTTGTAGTAACAGGAGTTGGAAGCAGCTGGTCACATTGCACCCACATTTTGGGAACAGAAAGACATGAACGTTATTGCTCTGCTCACTTTCTCGTTTCTTTTAATTCAGCCATGGGGATGGTGTCACCTGCCATCAGGGTGGAGCTTTCCTCGGTAGTTAAATCTTTCTGAAATGTACTCATAGATAAGCCAAGAAGAGTTTCCATAGTGACTCTATATTCAGTCAAGTTGACAATGAAGATTAATCACGACATGGCCTTTTGATGAGGCAGCTTTCTCAGGATGTGTGGTCTCATAACAAGAATAATACAGCTGCTATAATATTCCAAGTCCCTGTCATACACATAGTAGAAATTTCCCAAATACCTTTTAAAAGGCATAATTATTCATTAATAATTGGATGAATCAACATCTCTTGAATGAACATACATCTGAATGGTGAATGAGAACTGTCAGCAACTAACCAGTTGCTGAGTGAATGGATGGACAGTTCTTTCCTGAATGACAAGACATGACTTAGCTTTGTTAACTTTCCCACACTGCTAGGAATTCAAGCTGAACCGATGCAGCCGACAACTTTGAATTTAAACTTGTCAACATGTTGTGTTCAAACTGCCTGAACATCTAAACCTTCCAAATGCGCAATTGCTAGAGCTCACTGCACAGAATTGTCTTCAGCATCCCAGAACCTTCCCCATAATTCCACTGCCTGCTTCTGCAAGTAAACTTCCCACTCCCTCTTCATAATTTCATTTCTGAATGACCAGAAAAGTGGTATACCAGGTGGTGGGCATACTGTGTGTGTCCAAGGGATGGGGCTACATAAAGATTGATTTCAAGACCCATCAGTATTCACAAAGGAAACCCAATACATGACAAATGTGATTAGAAACGACTGTCAAATAATGACAAATAAGTTCTAATAAAAACAGACACAATCTTCACAATTACTTGCTAGGCAGGTATTTATCAAGCAGAGCAAGATTAAAAATGACCATATTGCATTAAAGACACCCAGTTGATGGAATTTTAAATATGCAGCTGGGCTCTTTCCCTTTGCTCACGCCTTCTGCCCGGCCAGTCTCCTGGCAGGGAAATAGGGTGGGAGTGAATTTAAACAAAGAGTGTTTTAATATGCCTCGGAGTGTTCACATTTTAAATCAGTTTTATCTCAAGAGTTCAGCTCTATGGAAAAATGAGACCATACTGCGGAGGTGAGTGGGACAGATGAAGGCCACTCAGGCCCTGATTGTGAGACACACAATGGCAGGAGACACAGACAGTGTGTAGCGAGATGTACTTCTGGGCCCCCTATACTGGCCTCAAAAAAAAAAAAAGGCAGTGATACCCAGTGATAAAATCTAGATAGACTGAACTACAATGAAAAGAACTGGACAAGACAGAGATGATCAGGAAACCCTACTAATTCTGGAATCATCCTATCATCCTTCTCTCCTTGAAGAACTTTAAGCAAATTTATTCTCTTACTTTGTCACCATGATTAGAAAGTGATTAATAGGAAAACCCATATACAATTTAAAAAATTAAAGAGACCCTCTGTTGCTGGTTATTAGCAAATGTTATGTTTACAGAGCTAGCCACTGTATGTATTTGTGGATCCTGATACTAATCTAATTTGGTGCCTTTCTTTAAAAAAAAAAATAGAATTAGATTTGACAATAAGTATGTATTTAGAAAGAAAGAATGTCAAAATTTAACAAGTGTTGAATAAATACTATTGAATTAAAATCCAAATAAATACTTTCAGATTGTTAGAAAGTGGCTATGCAGAAGAAATGTTTCAAAAGTTAAGCTTAGAGTGTTATCAATGACCTGGACCTATTTCTGATGTGTTTGAAACTATGTGTTTCATTTTTTTTCTCAGTCCTTTAAAACAGATGCAATCTTTTTGACACTTTGGGCACCAAATCCTGTAGGTCAAAAGGGCTAGATCTCTGGCCTATTATTAATACAGACACAGAATTTGAACTCAGCCTGAACACCAGTGTCACACAGCACCTGTCCCGGTAAGCTTCAACTGTCAACTTTATGCAACTTAGCGTAATCTGACAGGAAAGCCTTTTGGAGGACTAAATCAGTCTGAAAAGGGAGCATCTCTGTGGTGGACTATGTTGATTAATTACTACAGGAGAGCCAAGCCCACCACAGGCAGAACCATCTCTCAGGTGCTGATCCTGGGTTGTGTTAGAAAACTAGCTGAGCTTGAAGGAGCCTGTAAGCAAGCCAGCTAGCAGCCTCCTCAAGGGCTCTTGCTTTCCTTCGTTACTTTCTTGCTTGCTCAAGTGTCTTCTGGGCCTGGGTGTTTTATCAGAGCAACAGAAGGCAAGGTAGAGCAATATCCAAATGAAAACATAAGCATCCAACAGGAAGCCATCTAGAGAATTCCAATATATCAGTGTCAATGTACTGGTAGAGATTGGCCTCAGTTAAAATAAAGGAAAGGTGGTAGAGAGAGGCTCTAGAAACAAGGGAGGAAGGAAATAAGGAGCCACACCACCATCTGTCTATTCTTTGGTTTTCTGTGACATAATTGTCATAAAGATGGAAACTAATACGCTTTATCCACTTAAAAACAAAAGCGTGCACCAAGATATCTCTATGCCTGGAGGCTTGACTACTGCCCATGGTGGCAATTCCCCTGTGACTTTTCTTGCAATGATCTTTCATCTAATGGCAAACACCATCTATCACCAGGTCCTTCTACTTGGCTAGAACTCACTCCCGTTTCTCTCTGACCCAAGATCTGGTTATTCACATCTTGCTTTCTTTCAGTATAAGAGAAATATGGATACGAGTTTTGCTCTGTGGTTAAAACAAAAATTATTTTTCCTAACTCTTTCTCAACCTCACTGACTAGACAATTTCAACATTATGTTAAACTGAAGTAATCTAATCCATGCAGTTGCTTTTTCAGGAAACAAAGATTCAGAGTTTGTACTTAGGAGATGAGGTTACTGTGATGGAGAGAGGGTATCTTATATACTGTATCTTGTGGTTTGAATGTGACATGTCTCTCACAGTTTCATGTAGCTGAGCACTTTCTCACCAGCTGGTGACATTATTTGGGAGTTTATGGAAGCCTTAGGAAGTACTGCCTAGCTGGCTACTTGTGGTGTGTTTTTGAGGATTATGGCCTACTTCCTGTTCTACCCTAGTTCTCTGCTTCTTGGGGAGATTTGAAAAGCCTTAGCATACTCATTTGCCATAGTGAGCTTCCCCAGCATGATGGGCTATAACCTCTCAGAGTGTGAGTCAGAATAAATCCTTCCTTTTTAAAAGTAGCTTCTGTTAGGTGTTTGGTCACAATGATGAGAAAAGTTGCCTTATAAGCTTTAGAAAGAAAAGAAAATGTAGGTGGGAAAGTAGAAGACAGTTGATAGAATCTGGAAGGATGATGTTTTCAGTGGAGCAGAGGGTTCCTCCCAGTAGACTTAAGGTCAATGGTGCCAACTCTTGATAAAGGGGGGGGGGAGGGAATTCCTCCTTGGGGAGGAGGCACTTGGCTGTGTCAAAGTTCAGCTTAAGCTTTGGTCAGCTCAATAGCTCTGATCCAAGAGGGATGCAAATTAGTCTCTTTCTTTACCTTCAGACAATCCTGTGTTTCTTAAGTCAGCCCTTGTGTGCTCCTGTTGGGCAAACTTCTCATCACAAAGAACAGTGGATGATCAGGATGCCAAGTCAACTGATTTCACCATCATACAATGTGAACAGGGATTAGGCCTCCCAGATAGATGTAATTATTATGTGTCAATTAAAATTAAAATCAAGCTTAGATTAAAAAAGAAGGGCTTAGCTGACCCAATCATAGCAGATCACTTAACACAACATTTCTGAGTTTCTGTGTGTGGCTCGATACTCAGCCTTTCTTGATAGAGCTCAAACCAAGCAGAACTTCAGAACAAACCTAAACTTTTGTAGCTCAACATTCTACCATGTAGAATGATATATCTATCTTAACCTCCCATGTATCAGACTGCCTTGTATTAATTCATTGATTTGTTGACTCTAACAAACATGGATTGTATTTTTATGAGACGGTGGATTTTTCTGCATCCAAATCTAAACTTAATTATAGAGAGCAAGATAAAAGAGTCTGGAAGATTACCCAGCAGGCTTAGCACAAGGTCCCAAGAAGGCAATCTATCATCTTCCACACCACAGGTTTATAATCACTTCAGTTTCACTATCCAAAGGCTGTGGAGCAAGCTTTGAGACCAGAACTGGAGTGGAAACAGCAAAGTCACCAGACCTGTCTTCATCAGGACATTTTTCTTTCTCTTTATGACATCATCATGTCTTCTCCACTTGACCATGCCACCAGCAAATTCCCAATGGCTCATCTTCCTCCAGCTCTTCCCATTCCTTCTCTACTTCTTGTTCTATCTAACTCATTGCTTTCGGGCTTTCACACCTACCATTTGACTCCAGCTCTACTTACCATGCCCTCCACATTGCAAATCCATGGAAAATTCCCAAATAATCCCCTTCATTGGGTCTATGGACAGTCTTCTGTTCAGGAGATAATTTCCTCATCGTTACTTGACCTCCAGAGTCCACCTTTGAGATTCTCCTCTGACTTCACTGAGACACTTAATCTTAATGTCTTTTGCTAAACTATTCTTTTTTGTCTCCTTTTCATTTTTCTCCTTCTTTCTTCCTCATTCTCCTCCTTCCCCTCCTCTTTCTGACGTATGTGTGAGTGTGTGTGCATGTGAAGGCTTTGCAAAATTATCAGCTACTCTGGATAGGTGCTTTGGCTGCACCACATGCATACTGCATGGCTTATTCTCTCTCTCTCTCTCTCTCTCTGTGTGTGTGTGTGTGTGTGTATGTACATATGCATTCACATTAATGTGGAGAATAGAAGTCCATGTTGAGTTGCTACCCCTCTCCACCTTGTTTGATGAAATGCTCTCTCACTGGAACTGGAGTTCACTGGTTATACTGGCTGGCCACTGAGTTCCAGAAATCTTCTTGCTTATGGATCTCTGGAGTTGGGAGTTGCACATACATGGTACTGCCCCACCTTTTACTGAGGTGCTGGGAATTCAAGCTCATATTCCCATGTTTGTGCAGCAAGTATTTAACTGATTAAGATATCTTCCTACTCTCTGCATGGCTCACGTTAAAGGCAAAACCCTCAGAATGGTCTTTTTCTAATAGCATATTTTGGCCTTCTCTTTCTCCTGATCTTTATTTGACCTTGTCTGCTTTCTCCTTAGCATTCACCACCATTTATGATACTCTTCTTTTTCTGTTTCAAATTCTCTTCCTATGGGAATCCATGGCAGTAATGACAGTCTCAGAAGTTAAATAGCCTCTATCCTGTTCAATGTCTTTTCTATGCCATGAATTATGTTCTTTCTAAATATTTATTGAAGCAATGATTTTAACTGAATGCATGAGTGAATGCATCTCTAATTGTTTTGCCCTTCTCTGTAGAACACACCAAACAATTATAATGGAAAGAAATGGGTGGGGTTCAGAGAAAATGGGGTGTAGGTGATAAAGATTCTTTGTGAAGACAAGGTGTGTTATTACCCATCATCACTGATCTTTGTGTTATTATGAGCCCAGTGTAAGGTCATCCAAGTGATAGCTAAACGCTACCTGAAAATGTCATTGCATGGAGTATTGAGGTGTGGAATTGCTCATTAAGTGGATATGGGAGGCTGGGTGACCAAGGCCAAGGTCAGCAGATGAGCTGCCTGGCTGCCTGGCTGCTTTGTGTGCGCTTCCTGTTTTCCAGAAACTCTGATCAGTCATTGTCCTTCCCCAGTGGGTGGACTTCCCATCTCCACATAAGAAGGACATACAAAAAGAGAGAAATTAAGGACTCATTGCTCAAGCTGACGTGGCTGGAAATAATATGGCAATTCAAGGGAGCAGACACCTATGAATGAGAGATAAATGCTATGACTCCCAAGCTGAAGCCTTGGGATTGCCATTACATCCCTGTACTGTGATGTAGTCATGTGTTACATGAGGATGTTGGAAAATATCCATGCCACAGAATTTGTACAGTGGTGAGCTGTCAAAATTTTTTTGAGTTCGGTTCAAGGTCAGCCTGGTCTACATAGCAAGTCCAGAACAGTCAAAGCTACACAAAGAAACCCTGTCTTGAAAAACCAGATAGATAGATAGATAGATAGATAGATAGATAGATAGATAGATAGATA
>NW_026596034.1:31538240-31539407 GCF_907164565.1 Psammomys obesus | reverse complement strand
ATAGATAGATAGATAGATAGATAGATAGATAGATAGATAGATAGATAAAAAATCTTGACTGATGTTAGAAATGATGGTGCTGATCATCTAATGGTGATGGTGGTTGTTACAACATGAGGTTGAGGTGGAGGTGTTAGTTGCCCGTTGTGGTTGCAGCATCAGCATAAGCAATGGCAGCAGACAGTGGTGGTCTTGATACAGTGAGAGATGTCAGTCATGGTAGGAGTTCCAGAAGAAGCACTGAGCCAAGAAATCAGAGAAAGGTCTCCGAGGAAGTCAAGTAACAAGAAAAAAAAAAAAAAACATCTGAAGAGAATGCTGCCAATAGACTCAGGGCAATGAAGACTGGGAACTGCCCATGGCTTGGCAACATGGACGCCATTAATAGAATGGTAGTGTAGTGCAGTAATCAGAACAAGGAGGAAGGGAGAGGACAGAACAGCCATATGTGATGATGGTGAGTACATTCATGGTAGAAGCAGAAGTTATATGGTAATGGGGATGGTGAGAGGAGGAAGAGGGAGTGGCTACAGGGGGGAGTGATGCTTGAAGTGGTAGCAGGATGAGAAGCAGGAACCACAGTATGGCACCAGATGACAAATGGCTGCTTGAACATGGATTTGGGTCTCAACCAACAACATAATTAAAAAATGGATGTCATTGCATGAACTCCTAAAGAATGTCTTAACCCAAGACATTTTCCAAAGACATTGGTGTGTTGATTTGGCGCGTGGACTAGAGCAAAGCATGGGACATTCTTTTCTAGGCTTCAGGAGTTGACTGATGACATTCTTGACTTGGGGGCTTGACAAATGTGTCTGTTAATGATTTCAGTGACTTTCCCTGATAGTCAAAAGAGTATCGTGTCAGGCACAAAGGTGGGCAATGTGTGGCTGTTAAGGGGGTGACAGTCCAAGACCATTGAACTCTGCTTCGGCAATATTCTAACTCTCGGGCAATTCTTAAATTCTAATCTCTAGCATAGATTTGCCCTTCCACGCTAGACACTTCAGCTCATCTCATTATTGTAGCAGGTGAGACACGAGTTTTTATTGTAGTGAGGTGGCTGTGGTGATAGCTTCTAAAAGGGGAGAGGGGGAAAGAGGAAGAGGTAGAAGAAGAAGAAGAAGAAGAAGAAGAAGAAGAAGAAGAAGAAGAAGAAGAAGA